>NW_010407738.1:4308-14913 GCF_000710305.1 Buceros rhinoceros silvestris | reverse complement strand
GAGATGGAGGGAGGGAACCCTGTGTACGGCCGACTGTCGGCTGATTTTCACAGCAGGGAAACTCCCTTCACGAAACGGCTGGGAGAGCGAATATATCACCCGATTATTTAGAGGAAGACTCACGGAGGTGATGTCCTCAGAGTTTGCAGATTTCAGGCGATCCCAAGGTGTGGGCCTCAGGCCTGGTTCCGATCTAGTCCCTCGGCAGAGCAGGTCCGTGGGAGGAGGTGCTCCCTGCTGCAGGGGTGGAAGTCGAGAGAGAGAAGTTCCTCCCCGCATGCTGCTTCATAACCTTAACATGTAACAGTGCATCTGACCCTCTTTTAACCAATTAAATGTGGGGTCATCACACTTGCAGGGAATAATTCTATTTGTCCAGAACTCAAAACAAGGAAGTTTCATCTCAAACCAGGAAGCTTAGCTCAAACCGGGACAATTATCCATGAAGCAATAAAATTAGCAGTTTACATTGAGCTGAATATTTTCTAATATCTTGAAAATGAAAGATAAATGTAACTATAAAAATGTTGTATTTCTCTGCTAACAGATGACTGTTTTCACATCTTTTCCAGCCAAACTGCTATAAAATAATGCCTCTTTGGTATGCAATGAAGCATTCTAGAATATATAGAATATAGAGAGACTATCTAGACTTTGTGCCATCTATATGTTATATTGTCTCTTGTGCTGTTCACTTTTTTGTAAAGAATAAAGATGGAAAGAAGAGTATTCCTACTGGGACCATGCACAAATGTTGCAACCTTGAACAAGATCTCAACATTACGTAACATTAGTGGTCTGCCAGTACATTTATCTAAGAATTAATTTCTTTTGAAGAAAACTAAAAATTACTACACCCATGAGAATTTACAAATGTTTTATGCCAATCTATGCCTAACACACATAACAAAAAAGAATGAAATGAAAATCGGTACACTGCTGAATCTAGGCAAGTGCAGAACTTAATACTGCCAGAGGTATTTAGTTCTCAGGAATAAACTTATTAGTAAGAAATAAAGCTAGGTGCTGTAGATATTTTTCCATGGTAAAATAAGGTTCTAAACATAAGGAATTTCCTAATTTTTTGATGAAGATCAGTTTACAAGAATGGACCCTTGAAGAAATAACACACAGATTATCTTTCCAGGAATCTAGAAATAGGTTTATTCAACTCAAAAGTGATAGAACCAGAGATGTTTTCTAACTCTTGTTTTGTCAAAAATAAAAATAAATTTAAAGGAAAAAAAGAAAGAAAGAAAGAGTGAATCCTCAGCCATTCCATCATTCTAGAAGATGCAAATTTTTGCAGAGGGTGATCCAAATGCCTGTTAATCAGCACACACTGAATGACTCCTTGCCCTGGTGCTACCACCAACCTGCCATCTGGCTCTAGTCAATCTGCTGTACCTCAGCCTATGCGTAACACCCTGTTTTGTCCTTCTAGGCACTATGCTTTCTCAGCTGAGGATTACCCTATCAATGTTAGCACGAGAGTTCAACTCCATCTGAAGGGAAGATGTACATCATTCTGTAATGCGATGTTTATCATTACTAATAAAATAGAATTTTTCCACATAGTTAATTCTCTGCCAGTCCAAAGGATACAGAGGTGTGCTTCTGGGGGAAAAGGGCAGGTACAGAGAGGAGGTATATCCACAGACTGCAAGGGCCTGTGAGCAGCAGCCTGTCTTTTATAAGCCTCTCTGTTAGAGCTACGGAACTGTATTCGGTAGCTTAATGAGAAGATTTCTGCTTGTTAAAGCTAGCTATCACTATTGGTGATTTTGCGATTATTCAAGCACCATATATCTTGAAACAACAGATGTCACTGGGTTCATTATTATGGGAAATATACTTCTAGTCTATTAAGTTTCGTGTCACTGTATATTCCAGTGCAGTCATATCAGATTTACTCATGCTGCTCCATACAACCACCTGTCAGCACTTTTTAGTTATATATAGTATATATTAATTCAAATACGGATCCCATATTACCAATCTCCATTTCCATGCATATCTCATAGGTGTCACATAATGTTGTGCTTCAGTGCTTTTCAGTTTGGTCACAGGGCTACTAATGCAAAAAAAAAAAAAAATAAAAGAGAGAGAATTAATTTTGAATGAGTAGCAGTTTACATCCATACTTGCCTCTCCTGAATTAAAGCTCTCTACACAACTATCACATATAATTTACATCGTATAACTTCAGAACCATCAATATATAGACTAGTAAATGGGAATAATGAGAAGCATCCATTAATAGACTGAAACCTGATGTGCTGTCAAAGCAAATACCTTTGGCAATGACAGGATATGTGGATGTGGCTTTTTGGAATTGTGTAATTAGTGATAGCAGCCAAATCAACTCGAGCATTATGGAATGTTTTTCTGGAGCAGACATTTGTCATCACTCCACTTAGTTGGAAGTTGGCTTAGGACTTCTGATATTTTACTGACATCTTAATGTGTCTTATCATGAGCAGGCAAAACTCTTATGAATGTCTATGCAGGGGACAAAATCCGAATGACACTTAGCTTTGGAGAAAAGTGTCTTCTAGCACATGAAAAATTAGATAGTAAACATGTCTATTTATGTAGGTTTCTCCAAAGGAACACCTCCTACCTACATCGTATTTCCATGGAAAATACAACAGGTACAAAGAGAACAATAACACTATTTGATAGAGCAAATTCTCAGCTACAAAACAGTTTTTCAACAGAGTCACCACCAAGGGCCATACATTCTTGCCGACAAAGAGCAGAGGGGACCCATCATCACTGTTGCCACTGCAGAAATGCGTCACCCACCACTTCACTGTGCTGACACCCACTGTCTAGTCTCCATAAACTTTCAGCAAACGCCAATCAGTGTCAATGGGTGCAATTTTTTCCATGTGGAGGAATTCAGTTACACACCTTTGCTTCACATGCACTGCCACGTCAGGTGCCATTTTGTTAGACCACTCCTCAGCTGCTGCCTGCTGCATGGCAACAAAATTTAACAGGATATTGGCAGGGAGGTTCAGCCTCTACTGCCATCTCACCAACATCCACCTCTGACATCGTGGGCCAACACAGTAAAACAGGTGGTTTTTTTTACTTTTGGAGCAGCCTCTGTATTTTTATTACCTGTGTGAACTATAAGCACAACAATCCATAGACCTTATCTTAAAAATTTTTAATAGGTGTTTGCACACAGTTACCTTTGCACATACTGTTAGAAGCTTTTGATTAAAATTACTTCTATGTACGTTTTTCCAATTTGCAATCAAAGCCTGCCTCTGACAAGTACTGACTGTGAGAAAGTCATGGATCTCCTATTAATTTTTCCTATCAGAAGGAGTTGTGTATTGAACATGTCCGAGTTCTTCTGCATTTATTCCTATGGTGAAAAGAAAGAATAACAACAAAAAAGAAGCAAAAAATAACTTAGAAGAAAAGAAAACTAGTGAAGATTAGTCACAATCATGCATTACAGCAGATCAATCCTACTTCTCACCCTCTGAGATTAATTTAGAGTTTGGAATGTGCTTATATTATTTCATAGACCATTTCATAGCAGGCAAACAGATTTGCATCAGCTTCTTTGTATTACACGTGGATGTACTTCAAGGACAAAAGGGTTCCCGTGCAAAAGGGAAGCCATGTGGCTCTGCTTATTTAGTTCCCATTGCTCCACATAGGAGTGCATCTGCTTCTCCTCCTTTTAAGGGAAGGTTCACTTAACTTGGGATTATGTGCAATAGTTTGGTTAAAGTCCACACCCAGGGGCTGAGCCCCACTAGAACAGGCAAATCAAGAGCTGCCTGCTTTTCAGTACGAAAGTGAGAGGAGTAACACAAACTACGCAAAGATTCTCTAGTAGATAGCAATAAGACAAAAGGGAGGAGAAGGTAATTATGATCCTAAGAGAAAACAGAGTTTGATTAGCATGGGGTTTATGTAACTTTCTTAAAACACAGGGTAAAATGAGTTCTGCTAGGTGGTATTTTTACTGTGTTAAGAACATTTTTAATATTTTTCTGTCAAATTCAGTTTA
The DNA here is from genome assembly GCF_000710305.1 of Buceros rhinoceros silvestris. Classification (NCBI taxonomy): domain Eukaryota; kingdom Metazoa; phylum Chordata; class Aves; order Bucerotiformes; family Bucerotidae; genus Buceros; species Buceros rhinoceros. The sequence continues at coordinate 10,874 of NW_010407738.1, read as the reverse complement.
TTTCTCTTAAATATGGAGGTAGAAACCACCTAGAAGTTTTGTAAAGATTTTATTTCCTCTAGGTACTTTTTTTTCTAAAAGAGGAATAATGAGAAATCTGCAGATGATAACTTGAAAGATACACATTATTGTTTGTGTAAGTACTGCTAAACTGGAAATAAAGGATCATGCCTTGGTTCTCCATCAATGTGTCAACAGAATAATGAAATCATGTTGTATTTGAGACAGATACCTCAGAGCAACAAAGATTACATGATTAATCTCAGAATTAGAGAGATGGTAACAGTGATTAAGCAATTATCTGTACAGCTCCCAAGTCCATAGCAGTTTTACAGTTTTTAAATTTTATCTTAATCTGTCAAGATGGGATTTCTTCCACATGTTGCATTGGCTTTTGCATTGTTATGGCCTGTAGAGTTGTGTTTCCTATTAACTTTGCAGCCAGCAAAATGGTGGATCACCTTAACTGCTGATCCTACTCAAGTAAATGACACTGTATTGCAAAGAGGTTTGCAGGATGGGAAAGTCTGTCAGAGTAAATTACAACTAATATACAGAGTTTGTCAAAAGAAACAAGAATATATCAATACTGTGGTATCAGTTGTGAAGATGGACCTGCAAATCTGGAAAACACGGAGAATTTAAGAGGATGAGGATGAAAGAGAGAAAAATAACTTTTCTAACATAGATTAAAATGTGTGACCACAATAATGCAATATATAGGAGGTAAAGTCCTCCTCTATGTGTGAGATGATTCAGGTATGTTACACAAAACCATTTCAGCATTTGATTTTACACCAGCCAGTGCCTGACAACTCTGAGTTTCTGTACAAAGTTCAGATTGCAGTTGAACCTCTTCACACTGTTACAGGAGCACCACATGGACAGGGTTTCTAGAGGAGGGGTTGCAACCTGCTATATGGGGAAGAGGAGAGGAAGGTGAAAAGCGCAGCTTTCTGAATGACTCTTTGTAAGATAAATAAATAAACAAATAAATAAACCTCTTGTGTACATTTGGTATGACTCTTCCCGGTTCTGGCAGGTGGGATTTTTCAAGGATGCTGTAGTGTTTTTGTCTAGGATAGAATTAATATTCTTCATAGGAGCTTGTACTGTGCTGTGTTTTGGATTTGTGTTGAAAACAGTCCTGATAACACACTGACTTTTTAACTATTGCTGTGCAGTGCCAAGGCCTCTTCTGTTTCTCACACTGCCCTGTCAGTGAGTAGGCTGGGGAAGAACTTGGCAGGAGACAGACCTGGGACAGCTAACCCCAACTAATCAAAGAGATACCCCATAACATATGACATTGTGTTCAGGCACAAAAACTTGGTGGCGAGGGAACATACTAGCGCTACCATTGCTTGGGACTAGCTGGGCATTTGTTGGCTGATGGTGAACAACTGGGGGGGATTTTTTGCATCACTTGCTTTTCTTGGTTTTGCTTTTCTTTTGTTGTTGTTGTTGGGTTTGTTTGGTTTCGGTTTTGACTTTTTTTTGTGGTTTTTTTATTATAAACTCTCTTTATCTCAACTCAAGAACTTTCTCACTTTTACTTTTCCACTTCTCTCTATCAGAGTGGAACCACAATAGACACAAATGGAGTGTCAATGTCCATACACTACCGAGAGGTTGAGCCGAGGCAGGATTTAGGGCCAACAAATAAAGACCTCAGAAGAAGAGTTGGTGAAACAAACAGTGAATGCTGACATTTCTTCTGCATTCTCTAAGAAGGGTTAGGAGGAAATTTTATCGTGAAATCAGCTATGAGACATTTCTGTTCTGTTGCAACTCACAAAATAGATGGTGGAGAAGTCCTTTTTCTTACAAGTTGCTTTCTTCTTTCCTTACCTGGATCAAGGGAAAAACATCATTTATGAATTAAGACTGTCCAGTGAAAGAAATTATTGTCTTGCCATGGAGACTAATTGGTCCTGTAGTTATATTTTGAATGGACTAACAGCTACAGCACTTTTTGGTTGGTGCCTTATTTAAATACCTTTTTTTCTTCTAGCTTTAGAACTAAGCAAAACATTCTTGCTTACGAGCACTTCAAATTAACTCTGGGGGGCTCAGTTTTGACTTTTGTTCCTTTGTGCAATGCTCTTCTGTTTTCATCATTTCTTTTTTGAATTGCCTACGGCTACGTGTAAAATATCTAGATCGTTACATTTTACAGGAAGGACTGCTGCTGCAGCATTTTTGGTTTTGAATAGCCCTTCACAGGGTGGGTGTGTGCCTGCATAAGTAATTGCATGTGGTGTAACAGAACAAGTGATTGCATGACTCTTTGTCTGAAAGAAACTAAGGTTTTTGATGCTGGTCTTCATTCTCCTTTAAAAAACATTCCCCTGGGTCCTTCTGCTAAGATATTTACACTCAGTATATAACTGTCCATTTGTCATTTTTCTATTAAGTAAGAAATAAATGTCAGCTATTGGACGTATGATCACAGACAGACCGAAAATCATGGATCTATCATGATCCCAAGAGTTTTGCTTCCACTAAATCCTTTTATAGCTTCCTTTTAAATGAGATCTTTTGAGACAGGTCTATTGATCATGTCAATAGACTATTATTACAGCAGGATTGATCACTTTCTTTTGTAGATCTCAGGTCATGAAAATGGTAAGTCATTTTTTAAATGAGATCTGTCAATGAATTTGAATTTATTAAACACATTCTCCCAAAACAATTGGTTTTTAAAAATCCACAGATGGCTGTCAAAAGATCTCAGTGACAGCGGTCTACCTAAAAAAAAAATTGTATTGATATCTGAATGTTGCTAGTTCAAAATGAAGATGGAAAGCCCTGTAGTTTGAGGCAATTGTGAAATCTGGGCTGAAAATATATTTAGTACGTGGGTATAAACTACTCTTGGGATCTCTGGAAGTCAAGGGTCAGGCTGTATAATATCTGCATTAGACAGAAGTTCTCCACATTACTTTCAAATAAATATTATGTTAGACGAAATTTTCCATGTCTAGCTTTATTTTGGGCTAAGGTGAGAAATAGGGTTAAGAAAGAGGGCAAAATGCTGCCAGATCTAATTTAAGAGGTTAGAGAATCTAATTATTTGTATAACTTCCTTATGGTCATGGACAGCAAGAGGGTGAATGAACGATGAGATGATTAGCGATCTGTGCTTGTAGAGCTAAGATAAGGCCAAGTGGCATATTAAAGTATTGCACAAGGTGCCAGGGTTGATCCTATATGAATATGGGTGCAAAAGTCAACAAAGTTTGTTAGATTTCTTTACCAACCTTTTGCTAAGAATGTTGTATTACTCTGAGGACCAAAAATTCAAGCTTATTTTTTAGTTGTGAAAAAAAAACCAGGTTATTTTCTATGCACAGATTATAATTTTCATCTTAGATTACATATCTATTTAAACTGGACACTATTAACCTCCCAATTACACTGTTCAAAACCCTGGCTACTTTGTGTAAAGCTATGATTTTTCTCTAATAGAAACAATAATTCATTGCTCAAGTCTTTTCTTGACATGAATCTTGAACAGACATATGGAGACATACATCTCCATACTAGATGAGGCTTCTCTCTTTTTCTCTAGATGAGGCTTCTCTCTTCTCTCAGCATTTTAATGAAACAGCATTTTAATGAAAACAGACAAAAATGTACTTTTTAACTAAGTAAAAATTTTGAAAATATCACCTATAAAATTTTTATTAAATTACTTTTTAAAACTGTTTAATTACTGTAAACTTTACTATATTTGACATGCCATTCTAGAGCTTGCAACTTTTCAATGTTTCATTTCCAAATAGCTTATTATCTAAAGGAAATATAAAGAAAAGTAAAATAATGGATCTGGGATTATATGTTTCACTTTGCGTTTTCAGTCATCCAGCTTGTCTTCACTCCTCATCCCAAAACTTCTTAGTTTATCTCCACCATTAGGAAAAAAACCAAAAAGTATAAGGAATAGAAAAAATATTTTAAGTCATCTTATTTCTCAAGAAACTTGCTTCACAGCTACTGCTGTTCTTACAGTCTAAACACCTTTTAGTGTTTAGATAGTCTAAACACCTTTTCTCTTTCCTTATAGTTTCTTTTTCTGTATGTAAAACTTGGGTTTACTGTACAAGTGTTATCCAGCATGTCACAATAAATGTCTAAGCTGCAGAAAAGTTTTTGATCAAAGTTTCTTTATTAGTATGTCCCTAACATAGATCTGGTTTGGAAAAGTCAGAGGATTCAGTACTTGTTCTTTCCATATGGACTCCCTTCCTTTTTTTTTTTTCTCATTACATTCTGAGTGACTTTTGGGTATTTCCTCCATTGCAGGAGATGATAGCATTTAGGACTTGAGCAGAATCATGCCTCTTGGGGGACAAGAGCACAAGAGAGACAAAGGACAAGAGAGAAAAAATCTTCCATGAATGAAGCAGAGAAAGAAACTGGAAAGCTAGGACTGGTTTCAATATTTTAATAAAGTTCCCTTCTTATTATTAGAAGAAAACAACTTCCATGGCATATGGAAGTGTATTCAAAGCTGTCTTATTCTGAAGAAGCTCAGTAAGACAAAACCCTGATTGCCAAATGTGATGTTTCCAAACCCCTTCAATTTGAAGAAGGAAGGAAGAAGGAAGTCCCAAGCATAAGGAGATTTTGAATGGCCACAGAACTTTAGATATGACCAAAGCGTTCTTTAAAAAATCATTTGTGAAAAATAACTCATTCAGAAAAAAAAAATATAGTTGAATAAAGCCAATATGGCCCAGGAACAGAGAAGAAAGGTATCTAAAACTATGTTTTGGCAACATAATAACAAAAACCTCTCTCTAATTCTTGTTCTTTAGAACTTTTGTCTTTTAAAATATCTGCATTATTAAATTCTGGATGATGATATTGAGACAACTTTACATCGGTGAAGAAGAAAACAATTTTCAAAAAAAGAAAATTTCCTCTGACTTTCTTTCTGGAGTGATAAACCTCTTCATCATATCACCACTTCCACAGAGCAATTAAAGTATTAAAAGTATTAAAAAGAAAAAAAGTACGTAAAAAGCTTTAAAAGCTGCTATTCTTTACAATGTCTTTCAGATTCCCTGTTCTGGCCCATCCCATCTAGCCACCATGCGTACCTATGTTATGAATGCTTCCTGACTCCTAAAAAAAAGAGCCTTGCTAATGAGTAGGTGGGTCAAGCACTCTTCATTGTCTGAAGATCTTTTCTGTTGCAATGAAATTCATTCTTAAGGTTCACAGTGCTAATTTAGATAGCTATTACCTGGACCACAGCTAACTGAGAAAGGTTTCTTTTAGCAGTTAATGCATACTGTGTACAAATACCGAAATAAACCATTTTTCTCCAATTCTTGATCCCAGAGGAATTTGAAAATGTGTTTCAGCTCCCTCTGCTAGCTGAACGTCACCTGTTGCTGTGATCTGAGTTCTGTTCTTCTCTTCCAGATATTTTTTATTGCATAAGCTTGAAAAATATCTGCTATAAAACACAGAAGAATATCTTACAGCTACACATATTTTAGGGGATAAAAAAAGGTGTTTTTGATTGTCTGACAATCTGTCCCTACTCCAAACCAGTGCCCAGAGCAGGCTCACCCAAGGAGGGAGACATCACCAACTCCTTAGGCCCTGGCCCTACTGTCTGTGCATCTTCATATTTCCAACCTCCCCTGCTGTCCTGATTTGAAAAGGACTGAAAGGCTTTCAGGATGACAACTCGTCCTCAGGGAAAGAAGTTTATCCCCTGAAGAGCGAAACAAAAGAATTAAAGTGTTTGAGCTGATAAGATACACAATGGGGCTTACAACTACAGGCACAGGAAAATACTAGCACAGCAGGTTTTTGAATTAAGGAGTGAAAGAAAATTAGTTTAATTCAGTAACAATGAGAACCATAAATCAATCACATAAATCCCATTTCAAATCCTCCATCACCACAAGCCCACACATTGGAATGGGGAAACGCAGTCTTTTAGCCTCATAGATCTCAGTTCAAAATTGAACTCTTCGAGACAAAATTCCCTAGCAATATATAGTCTTTCTCTGGGGTAGCTGGAAAGCTTGAGTCACCAGTTTACGAGGGCCTCTCTTCAGCACTCTGCTCTCCTCATCTGCAAAACAGGAGATGAATCAGATCTCCAGGGAATGCTTTAGTTTTCCCCCATTCCAGCAGAACCTCCATCCTGGGCATCTGAAAACCTTCTCACTTCCCCTCACCAGGAGCTCTGTCTCCCTCTGTGCAGAGTTGGGGGCTTACAGCCATCTTTGCCCTTTTTCTTCTTGCAATCTCTTTTTAACCACCCCTCTCCACCAATCAGCAAATGAAAAGGCTACCAGCCATGCAGAAGATTTTTTACTGCTCCAGGGTTGAGGATGACTGCTTCAGCTGTCTCTCTTCTCCATCCTTCTGATCCAAAAATGAAATGTGCACACCAGGAAAAACATGTGATTTGTGGCTTTTATAGGTTTATTCCCATACATGTTGATTGACATGTCTCGGTTTCAGGCGTGGGCGCGAAACCCGAGCCAAGACAGCAGTTTCGCAATGATGGCTGAAAAAAGACTTTTGTGTCAAGA
>NW_010407738.1:3223-4224 GCF_000710305.1 Buceros rhinoceros silvestris | reverse complement strand
TGTTGGCTGGAAAAAGACTTTTGTGTCAAGAGAAAAGAAAAAAAAAAAAGCGAAAGAGTGAAGAATTAAAATGTGCAGATGACATTGTACTACAGTATCATCATATGTACATGTTTAATTCATATATATGTGCATACCCTGAACAACATGAGGGAAAGAAAACTGTATTCTATGGTGAACCAAAACTAACGTATCTTAAAACATTTGCAGCCACGTGCTGAAAGTTGAAAATCTTGTAGACTGTGTTATGCGTTCTGTGAGAAATGTTACTAATGGTGGGCATGGTGACTAAGTCAGAAAGCCAGAGGGTTCAGTTGTAAATCATGGTGAACTCCAGAGACGGTGCTTTGATTCCTAGAGCTATTATTCAAACTGAGAATCACAGCCTTGGCAATTAGCAGCATTTTTCCAAAGCTCATCAGAGTAAGCAGAACCTTTGTTTCTTGGAGAGTTTGACTTCCTGAAACCATGATGTACTGGAGGGAGAGAGTGTTCAATATTATCAACAGATTGACAGTCAACAAGAGTCTGCTACAGGGAATTTCAAACAGGGTTGCAATTTCATTGTAAGGCCTTGGCAAGTCACTCAATCCAATTTCCCTACCAGGGGTTAGAGAAAGACAAAAGGGTTATTGTGATAATGTTGATGCAGGAAACTTGACTACAGAAGTGTAGAGTTGTATTTTTCTGTCCATTCTGCTCTAAGGCACAGCGTTACTTGGTGCATCATTCCAGTATATGAAGTACCTTTGCAGTGTTCCAGAGACTCAGCTCTAAGCATGAATTCAAGGAATGTGATGGTAGAAAGTGGCATCTGCTTGTCTCTAGGAAAGAAAAGTTGTTTCAGCAGCTAAGCTGGGAGAAAAGAGAAGCGTGGCACCTTTTTTGCTTTCAAAAAGAACTGGGTGAGGAAGAGAGACATGGTGAAGGGAAGGGAAGGGAAGGGAAGGGAAGGGAAGGGAAGGGAAGGGAAGGGAAGGGGAGGGAAGTGAAAAAATTTG
>NW_010407738.1:0-3042 GCF_000710305.1 Buceros rhinoceros silvestris | reverse complement strand
AAGGGAAGGGAAGGGAAGGGAAGGGAAGGGAAGGGAAGGGAAGGGAAGGGGAAAATGATTTAAAAATTTGATTATCTGTAGATGTGTTTCAGAAAAAATTGTTATTGTCCGTTGGGTTTGGACCCATGTTTCAGGCAGCCTCAAAAAATGAACTGTAGAAGATTTACATTTTACAGCTTCTCTGCCAGACTTTTTATATCTGGGTTGGTGAAGATTCTTTTATTGTCTAAGGTCTCCTCAACAGGTAATCTTATTGGAAGTAAAGGACTGCCTATCCTTGCCATGATCAAGAAATGTAGTGTAAAAGGCTAAAATCACTAAAACCAGTAGACATCAATATGGTAAATACTGCTAAGCAATATTCCAGAAGTGGAGGGCCCCAATACTACTCCCACAGCCACAATACTACTCCCACAACATCATGGCACATCTTCCTCTCTCTGGTAGCCTACCCCTCTTTGGAGAAACTCTATGGCACAGTCAGGAAGGCACTGAAAAAACAATTTTGCACTGAAGAAAGTATGACAAAGTATGACAAAGCCTGAAAAAGCTACTGAGTTAATATCATAGTTAATAACCTGATGATTCTGAGACAAAAAATGTGGATTTATAGGAATATTGTGTAGCAACACTTTAAAGAATCATTAGGAAAACTGGAAATTCAAAGGATATATTCATACTTATGACAAAGAGTAGTAAGAACGATGACTAGACAGCTAATCTTAATTGAATGTAGAGAGGATCTGACCTTGAGTTTTCAGACTATGAACGAATTTAAATTCTTGATTTTTTGCTTATTTTATTTAATTTTTTAGTAAACTTTTGAGGCAAGCATTTTTATAAATGCCTGATTTTTCAAATACTTTTTTATGAGGGGGTAGAAGTGAACTGTCAGTCATATTCTCACCACAATGTACAGTGTGTGCTGTCTGTTAGGTGCAAGACAAACTGAATCTCTCATGGACCACCAAGGTATTGGCTCAGTCTATCAGCTGTAGGATGAAAAGGTATTGAAAATGAAAATTTAGTACAGTCCAGGCATCCAATTTGCCCCTAATATTATTCTCAGTCTTTTTTCAGTACTGCCAGACACAAACTGCCCAGACAGTACTTCACAATAATTTGCCTGCCTGTGGATGAGGGTTATTGGCAGTAGGAAAGCACAGCCTTCATCCCTACCATTACATACGCTCAGTACTCACACCTCACTGCTTGCTCCCTCCTCAGGGCAGACAAATCATAGAATCATAGACTATGTCGAGTTGGAAGGGATCGATAAGGATCATTGAGTCCAAATCCCTGCTCCTCACAGGACTACCTAAAACAAAACCATATGACTAGGAGCATTGTCCAGATGCTCCTGGACAGCAGACTCCAAAAGGCTTGGTGCCATAACCACTTCTCTGGGATCCTGTTCTAGTGAGCAACCATGTTCTCGGCGAAGAACTTCTTTCTAACATACAATCTGAACTTCCCTTGATGTGACCTCATTCCTTTTCCTAATGTCCTATAGCTGGTCATCAGAGAGATATCAGAACCTTCCCCTCCACCCCCACCCCCTATCTTGACAAATTCATAGACTGCAGTTGAGGCCACGTCTCAGCCTTCTCTTCTCCAAGCTGATCAAACCAAGTGATCTCAGCCAATCCTCCCAAGTCTTGCCCGCCAGGCATTCACCATCTATCTGAAGTGGGACTGACAGGCCTGGAATGCCTTTCTTCTTACCCTTCTTGAAAACTGTGACAACATTTGCTAGTCTAATGGTGCCTCTCCAAACTCCCAGACCGTTGAAAATTGATGGAGAGTAGTCCCACAATACCTTTGTCCAGCTCTTTCAGTACCATGGGATGGATCCCATTGGGCCTCGTAGGCTTATTGTGCATCCAACTGAGCAGCAAGTCTCAACCAAGTTCAAAGTCAGCTGGGAGTTTATCATCCCCCCTCCACTCACAGTCTTCCAACACAGGTGTCCGGAGGTCCTAGAACCCATCACCAATCTGGAAGGTTTTTGTCCTTTATAGTGCCAGACAGCTTGAAGTCTAATTGAGCTCTAGCCACACAATTTTTTTCCCTGCAGTGGCAAACAGCAGAGCTATAGACCTCTCATGTTGTGTATTCCTGATGAGTTAGAGCTTGGAGGTGTTCTCAAGTTGTGGTACGTTGACTCAACCATTGCAGGGCAGGTAGAACAAGAACTGATTTGACATCTGTATGCAGAAGATGTAGCTTCAGAAAGCAGGGTGCTTCAGTTATCTCTGGACTATGGGTTAAAACTAATTTGCCCTCTAATAACAAGAAAAACTGAACCTTTTTTTAGACTCTGTTTTACTTCTTTTTTTTTCTTTTTTCCCTTTCCTACAGGACTTGATTGATCATATGTTCCTAGCAATGTAGGTGTAGTCTGCTCTGTGCTCACTATTGGTGAATTGAATAAACACCTTCATTCATACAGTCACAAGCTCATAGACAGAATACACTTTTCTTTCCATTTCAAGCCTCTTTCTGACTTCAAGCAGAAAGTGACTCTTTCTTTTGCTGACTACTTTTCAGCATCTTTGAGGCTTTTTACCTGATTCATATCTGGTTTTTTTTTCCTTGCCATCCAGATTCTCTCCATGTTTCCTCAAATGATTCTCCTGTGGGACCTATCATCTGTTCTGTACAGGATGTGTACTCTTCTCCTAAGTGGCACATTAATTTGTTTAAAAAGGAAGAATTTTTGTTTATGGACAACTATGAAAGGAATGTAAATGGACTGCTCTTTGGGTTTTAAAGAGAGATGAATGGATTAAGAATTAATCACCTTTAAAAAAAAAACAAAACAGATTTTTAAGAGTTCTCAAATAGAAAATTCATTTTCTGTAAGCCTCTACACTCTTTAATTTTGTAGGACTCAAGATGCCAGGCATGTATTATTCCTAGAAATGCCATAAATATTCTTTGAAAGGTAAGAATATTTCTGAGAGTAATAAAGGATGGAAATTTATTTCCCTTTGTTAAGAGTCGAGGTCCCGAGGCAACAACTCCTCGAATTCCTTAACG
>NW_010407737.1:0-13346 GCF_000710305.1 Buceros rhinoceros silvestris | reverse complement strand
AAAAAAAAAAGCGAGTAAGCTCACTTGGTGTAGTGCTACAGAGACACAAATGGTCAAAAATGGGCTAATTAATATTTTCTACGCATTATTTTTATTCATGGTTATAGATCTGAAATAACGTCTATTACTAAAATGATCCTTAAATCTGATCTTTGCTTCTTCATTTATTACATATTCTGTTGATCTCAATATTAAGAATGTGCATTTTTTCAGAAGTTTACGTGTTCTGTGGTGTTTATTTGTCCAGAAGGGTGGAAAGATGAAATGAATATCTCAAAGATACAAAATCCAAAGCAGATTAGAAATGTTGCTGAATATTTTAATACCTATGTTCTCTCTCTCTTGCACTTCCATGCTTGTACCATTGCCAAAATAAAATCAGTAAAGTGCACACATTCATTAAAGGATCGATGTCTAACTGAGCTCTGTTAGTTAGTTGGACCTGAGATTTTTTGAGAAGCAAAATGTAGTGGAAACTCTGACATTAATTACTGAACTTCATAAATCATTCTTGGACAATGAATTTACATTTTTTATTGCACTGGCGCCATGCATGCTATTAATGGTAGACTCGAGTCTATAATTCTATTAGGCTACAAAGACGTTTTTGGTTTTAGAGCAGAAATAACGCTGACGTCTCACCTCCTTCTGTGTTCATTGGATGGTGCTTTTTGTTCTCTAGAAAAATGCTGTGTATTTTCTTGACCCTTTGCAGTTTCTTTTCCAACCCTCTTTGCTTTGCTCACGAGGTTAGCGCTAATAACAACTATGAAGTGGATAAAATGAGGGACCAGAGAAAGAAACAGGAATACCGTGTTTCAGAATGCTTTGCTGCATTCACTGAGCTGGAATTATGATTATTCTTTTTTATGTCAGGATTTACAGCTCTTTGCTAGATGTTTTAAACTATGGTCCTGATCTTATAATAAGCCCTTGGGTCAGGAGGAAGCTCACAAGGGCATTTTATCAGCCCCTTGGAAGGCTGGCTTGTTGGAAGTTCAGAGTGGAGCATTGCTCTGTCTGTCAGTCTGTGTGGATGGAGTTTACAGATTTACATGTACGTTGAATGTATGGGCACCAGGCAGATTTTATTAACTCTGATGACCTAGTGGGCAAACATGGATGATTTGCCCTGTTACAGGGTATATGAACCCCTGGAGGACCTGGAGGGTCAACTGAACCTCCTTAGTAACACAAGAAGGCGCAGATGCTACCAACCAGGCTAGGGTTTCAAATCACCACTGACATGTAAAATGCTTTCAGCTCAGCAAGTGGCTAGAGAAACTTGCAGGTCTGGAGAGCAGCAAGCAATGAAGCAACCAACCTCTCTCTCTCCCTCTTCAGGTGAAGAAAGGTGATCCTTTGAACTGACAGAAAACAGTGCTCCTATCTGATAAGAATCAGAAAGGCAAAACAGAACTAACAGGAGAGTCTTCCTAGTTTTGTCTTTGACAGAAAACAAAAGATTAATTCTGAAATTTATAAATGCCAAGGTTGTGGCATGTATTAGCCTGTGCGGACAGAGACATGATAACATGAACTAAGCACAAATGCTTTTGGGGGTATAAAAGTGGCACTTGGCCATGCAGATGGGCCATCACTTGGCCACCTGTGATATATGTTGTGCTCTAATTTGTCTTTGTTCCAAGCAGTGTATCACGCCTACTGCTGGATCCAGCAGGCCTTCCAAGACAGCGGCAGCCACAAGCGCAACTTCCCAGTGTTCCTCTAGGGAGCCGAGCTTTCTAAGGTTTTAAGGAGGTGACTGCGGTGCCAGCAGGGCCTTCCAAGGCAGCGCCAGCCACAAGCGCAACTTCCCAGTGTTCCTCTAGTGAGCTGAGCTTTCTAAGGTTTTAAGGAGGTGTTTGTTTATCAATACAATTCATCCTGCTTCCACAAATGTTAAAGCAACAATATAGCATGTTCCCCTGAAACAATGAATTTCATATAGCTTTTTATAAAAGAATCCTACGGTGCAAAGAAATGGCATTCCTAGGGATGGGAGGATCTTTGCTTTTTACTTATAAACTTGTATATTTTAGGAAATTTTTAATTAAAATGTAAAAAGATTGCGTTAAAATTAAAAATTTAAAAGCCTTACCTATTAACAATTATTATTCCCATTCTAATTTAATATTCAAAAGAGAGTATCCATTTAAAAAGTATTCTAATTTACATGATTTTTAGAAATTTCTCTAATATTTTTGAATTGAATTTTTCAAGATCTGGACAAAATCCCTTCTCACTCTGGTGAACTCCTTTCTCTCTTGAAAACTCAATCTTCTAAAAATTTACTTTTCTTCAAAACACGTTATTGTAATAAAAACTTGGTTCCAATTCTCACCTAGCACAAGAGATTTACTTCCTTGCCAGCTGTCTTTCTGTCTTCAGGCTATGTAGTACCTCTGTCCTCTCACCCCAGAAGGGAGAAATTAGAGTATCTATAGAGGGCATGCTTCTCCACTACCCATAGTTTTGGCTATCCAAACAACACAGTTTTGGACCCGCTGGGATTCTTGCTACAGCACCGCTACATTTCCAGCTGTCTCTTACTGATGTCCTCTCCCAAAATTTTGTTTTATCCATGTGCTGTGTGAATTGTCCTCCTTACATACAGGGAAGCATCTTAGCTGCATTTCAGATAAATGTTCAACCTGACAGTTGCTGAGGATATCTGTCAGACACTTTCTGGATGCTAGGATCTAATGTGGTCTGGTCCCACCTGAAAGAGGAGCCTCTGCTTTCACATTATCTTCCAATACTTCAAACATTATATTCCAGGCAAGTGCCATTTTTCAAAGAAATATAGAACCGAAGATCTTCCTTATTCTCTTCCCCCGACTTTGCTGTGTATAAAGCTCCGAGCCACACTGGAGATTCAAAAGACCACTGGTTATCGCACCTTTGCATCGCTGCAAAAACCAGTGCTTGGCGATAAAGGCATGGGAAATTCCTGAGTCACCCTGTTCTCTTTCACTTTCTCTACTCAAACTGAGGAATATGCAGGTGAGATGTCTGCATGCTGCAGTACAAGGTTCCTAATCTTCTTGCTACCCAGAGCAGGCTGACATTCTATGATAGACAAGTGCTATTGGGGAGGTTGTGGGTCTTGATGGAGATGGGAAGTATTTCACCCACTAGCAGGGTCAGAGTGCTATATTAGTGGGACGACACGTCCTTCAAAAGCTACTCAGGCACCTTTTGACTTTCAACCCTGTTAAAACCTCATCCAAGGAGGAGCCACATACCCTGTCATCCCATCAAGCAACAGAATCAGACCAAGCAACTTCCAGCCTGCCCATCCCTTATTCATGATGGCCAAATCCAATGGTGCTCCACTGAAGTAGTCTGTATAGCAACACCAAATAAAGCCTTAACATGTAAGCACTGGTTTTATTTAATTTGAGGGGTTAATTATGATGAACTCCTTATGAGAAATATTTTTACATACAGATCTACATGCATTTTACAAAATGTTTTTATTTGAAATTTTCTGCTTGCTCCTGTTTGGAGTAAGGGCTTGGAAGGCAAGTCTTTCTGTCTCTCATGTCATCTCAAGAGCTGGCCTCCTGGAGAGGGGTGGCAGGGAATGTGGGCTGCCTCTGTGTGGAGGGGATATGAGGCAGGCAGCAAAGCAGTGAAATACTGTCAATCTGCCTGAAGAAAGCTTGGGTTTTGTTCTTGTGTGAGCTTTTCGTGGCACAGGCCTGACACTGACCTTTGCAAAGAGCACCCCTCAACATGCCAATTTCTCAGAGGCAGAGGAGGAGCAAAGCTTATGAGGTATTAAGAAGATGGAGAACTGTATGCATTTGAGAAGAGAGATAAACTGCTGCTTTTCATGGCTTTGGAAGGAGGTGGGAAAAGGAAGTGGAGGGATTGGGGTTTTTTTGGTCTTTTTGTACAAAGAGGAAACTTGATTTTGTCATTTTGAGGAGCTGCAGAGGAAGGAAGGAAATTAGTGCTTATTTTGGTGATGTATGGAGAGAAAAACTCTGCCCTGTGAGCACTGATATGAATGAACAATCATTAAAGCAGTGGCTTTCTTGCCCTACAGATCCCAGTGCTGCTTGTCAGGCTGTGCTGTTGCTAACAAGTTTGCTGGCCATCCCAGGGCTCAGGATTGCTTGGAGGCAGCAGCAATGCTGAGATAGATGATGACAGACTGAAAGACATAACCTTACACGGCAACCTTACATTGAAGGGTTCACCAAACCCCTCACAGACAGTGTGAGATGCATCAACTTATAGGGATTCTCACAGAACATGGGAAATTGCATCCCCTGTATCCTGGCAGGCCATGTGGTCAGCAAGCTGAGTGCACAGTCCCTCCCAACACTGCAGCTGGGCTGGGTACGGGCACTTCATCCAAGATAAGAAACATGCAATGCCTGAAATAAACACAGGTTCTCCAGCTTTGCAGAAGCCAAGGTTCTGCAGAGAGGGAGAGAGGGCCAGCTACTCACTCTGGAAGAGTGGAGAGTTGACAGTGACTGATAGTTTTTCTCTTAATGTGGTTGTAAGTACTATGTAGACACAGCCAGTGGGAATGTGTTCCCTGCAACGGGGAATCCACACTGAAAAGGGCTGACAATATTTTCAGTGTTGCTGAAGAAACTTATATGGGGATACAGGCTGTGGAGAATGGCTTTGAAGATCTTGTCTGTAAACGGCCCCCTCCTTGGATTTGCTGAAGCTAATCTGTACCAGATGACGCCTGAACATGCATGGTGCCCAGAATGCCAGTACTGAATGGCAGGTGCTAACTCTGCAACAGGCACCTCGCATTTGGCTTCCTGTGGCCAAAGTCTTGATTATCTACTGCTCATCTCAGATACAGACCGTAACGTGGTGCCACAGGGAATATTATTCTTCAAGATGTAAAACCTCCTAAGTTATGAAGTACTATTTATTGCAAAGAAAAATTGTCCTTTGAAAAAAAGAAAAAAAACTATTTCATGTAAGAGTAAAGATTTCTGCAAGGTGTTGAGATGTGACATCTAGAGATGGCTTACCTGGCCTAGGCAGACTCAGGAGAGGCCTGCGATGCTCTTACGGTTTCTTGAACTGTTGCACAAGGAGCAGGTACAGTGGCAGCTGCAGCAAGCAGAATAACAGCAGATGGGACATGTTTGCAGTGCAGGCTCTGCAAAGGTTACCAGTGTGTGCTAGGCTTATTCTGAACAACATGTTGTGGTTAGACCAGGCAATTGGTGAGCACGGTGCATAATGCATAACAGACAGGGCTGTGGTATGCAGATAAAAAAAGAGTGGGATGGATTTTGCACTAAAATATGCTTCTCTGAGTGTGAGAAAAGGATGAAGCTAGACCTCTAGGAAAGCCCTAGCTTTGACCTGCGTGCCAAAAGCTAGTCTGTGCCAGCTGGCCTGGATGAGAATCACAAAAATTGGAAGTTAAATTAGGTTCTTATAAATCCCCATGAGCTGCCACTTCATGCCACCAGGAATTTGTTTTTTGTAAGCATTCCCCTGTGGAGGAATCCTTCCTAGTTGCAATTATCTTCAGAAGTGTTAAAATACAAGTTTTCACAGATTATTTCCCCTTACAAGATGTTCCTTCCTTCTGAGTAAGGCATCCCTAAAAATCCACCTGCAGCTTCTCCCATGAGCAGTGAATGATAGATTTTTCCCCTCTTGATGTTCTCTGCACTGACTCCTCAGCTCTGAGCAGCCACCTGAAGCTTCAGCCATCAACTTTACCAAGTATTGACCTTCTCTGAGGCATCCAGGGCTAACACTGTTTGTGTGAAGGACTCAAGACTCCTCACTATGGGTACCACGGAGACTTCATTCTTCTACATGTAATCCCACTTCGTACATTTCCACCCAGAAATATTTAGGTTTATATATCAAAGTTAAAAAGGAATCTACTTACTAGTAACTGAAGTTCTTCAATCTCCGATACTCACACAAATGTTCCCCTCCTGCCCTCTTTCCTTCTGATGTTACTGGTCACTTGGAGTTCTGTGGCTGAGAGGTAACCGAATTAGGATGGTCCACCTCATGCGCTCTGAGCTGCAGAGAAGGCTGGAGAGCAGGCTGAGTGCACACTGCTATAGTCAAAGTGAAGAGATTTCTCCAGTGTCCACATATACACACCTGTGGTACAAATGAATATGTGGTTTTCACACTGGGAAGAATTCTGGTTACTGGTAACCGGAATTTACATCAAGTCTGAGTTTAAATCGTTCTCCCAAACTCATTTCTTTCTGAAGTTAAGATTTTTTCCTGTTATATTCCTGCTAGTATTGTGTACTTACACTCCTTTTAATCAAATAAAACATACCAAGTCATAATGCTTCCAGGACTAATCTTTACTTACTATTTATTGCATGAATAATTTTCTTTAGAATTCTGAATGGTTTTCCTGAACTTGCTGGTTACAGTTTTATTGATTTAAGATGTGATTACACTGCAGACTGCCATTTGCTCATCAGAATTCATTTATATTAGTAGATAAGTATAAACTAATTCTAAAAAAGTTCAGATTTATAAATTCATTCACCTATTTTGCTGTAAAAAGCACATGTTCTAGAGCATTCACAAGTCACTCTCAGAATCTTGGCCACAACTTTCTCTTAACCGTACAAATAAACCCATACCTTTTCTTTTAAAAAGTTCTTGAATTTTTTGAAGAATAATTATTAGTTAAAATAAATAAAGGCTAATAATCTTACAGGAAAAAATATAAATATGTCTTACAAGGCCCACTTGGGCATACTTGAAAAAGACAAACTTCTGAGAACACTTAAAAGTGAGCCATTACATTGATTTCAATGTGAGATACACTTTTATTAAGTGAAAATCCAATTTCCATCAGAAGATGTGGGAAGTAATTGTTAAAACTCTGGTGCCATAAACCCATACCTAATCAAGCACAAGCTTCTGAGCAAAGCAAAGCCCATCCATTTAAGTGTTCACAGAAATGTGAGAATGATAACTACAGTAAATAAATGAACAAAAATACTGGAAAAATGTTTTTGTGTTATGCCTCTGACCACACTTGCGTATGATCAGTATCACGTTCCTGTTCACTGTCAGACTTCCTTTCTCTACCTCAGGGTTGTCAGCCATATGATTCAGGAGTCATACCTAGTTCTTTGTATACAGAGCTCATTGAATATTCAGATTCTACTGAGTATAAATTATCAAGAAAATTAACTTTTTTTTTTTTTAAATTCTGTGTGCTGGGGGGAAGGAACCCAGGCTTTCCAAATTTGAAATTAATTTAGTCCTTGCAGTGCTGCACCCCTGACTTTGTCATGGATTATTGTCCTGAGAACAATTGCTCTGAGAGGTGTAAAATGACCTGTTCTCCCTTATTCTTTTTGCTCATTGTTTTTTGCTAGGAAGGTAGGAAATAGAGGTGGGTATGAAACCCAAGACCAACACGGCTGTTTGCTGAAAGAAAGTATATGCAGTGGGGGAGGGCAGGCCTAGAAGAGACACAAAACAAGTCAAAGGCAGGGAAAGGAGTATGGGAAAGAAAAGAGAAGAACAAGAGACAAGCAATAATACAAATCAAAATCTTCACCGTTAATGATGCTGAATTGTGACAATGAAGCATTAAAGAGATTTTCAAAAACAGTTAGCTCCATTTTGAGGTGGCCTAGTTAAGTGTTCAATGATGCAGATAGCCGCCCTCTGGGATTTATAGAAGTCTCTCATTGCCTAACTCCTCCAGGAAAGATATGATGTCTTTTCTGTTAATTCACATAAACACACATCAGGGGTGTGTTCCACTGACAGCAATGGATGGTCCTGCCGTAAATGCTCGAAGTGTGTAGTACAAAACAGTGGAACAGCCCACGACTATAATTACAAAGGAAGCTTTTTTTCCAAATGATCGTCATGCTCCTGCATGAGCTGGATGGGATCACCTTCTCGCACTCCACTGCAGAGCACAAGTTTCTACTTTCCCGCAGTTCAATATGTGGCTTTTTGCTGAAGCAGCGGACATGCAAAAGAAAGAGGCAGACAGTAAACGTACAGAGGGAGGCAAAAAAGGTTGTATATGAGATAAACTGGAGCATATTTGTGGTTATTCTTTTGTCAGCCAGGAGTTCATTCCCTTCTATAGCCCCAAGTACGAAACAGGAAGGAAAAAAGAAACACGTGTGAAAGGAATACTCTTTTACACAGCAGATATTAATTAAAGAACTCTGTCTCAAACCAGTTTTACTCTTTTAATTGGTTAATTAAATAATTGCAGTTGACAGCACCCCTTTAATTACATAACCATTTGTAGGTGTGTATTTTATTATTTTTTGTTTTGTTTCCTATGGGAACAGACTTATGCAATTGTTTAAAAAGTCAGTTAGACTTTCCTTCTCTCTCCCCAAAGCAAGACTTTGGCTCAGCTGAACTGGAAAGAGAGCAGACATTTCAGGTGTAAAAAGTTTCCTGAAAAGCAATGGAAGAAAGTCAAATTAATGCCAATGCTATGAAAAGGACTTGGTCATTATGTTTTACCATCCTGAGCAAGTCATAATGAGATATGCTCGAGCTTATCTAACAGTCCACCACTACCAGAAGTGAAAGTCATGCTCTCACATCCCTTTCTGTCTTCAAGCTGCATGTTGACTCCTCTCACTTTTTGCCAGCTCTTGCACCTGTGGGATGCCTCCATGAGCACATCTGGTTGAACCTGAGGTTCAGCGGCAGAGTAGACCAATCTCACTGCTGTCTATAGTCCTGCGCTCTGCCCCTTTATTCTATATATATTCACATACATATATTCCACTTCCCTTTCACTGGGCAATGTGTTCCCGCCCCTCCCTTGCACCAGTCCGGAATGCTTTGTCATGTCCTTTGCTGAGTCATTACAGCATGACAAAGTGGCAGAAAATTAACTCTGTGGAAAAAAACCCGGTGAATAGTTTTCTATTTCTGCTGATACTTTTGTACCAAGACAGCTCAGCAAAACATCTGATGGGCAGTGGACAGACTCCAGGGAAGAGGGTGGGAGTAGAGGACAGGACCAGACAACTGCTAGCCTTCACTGCCAGTTTAGGAGCGGGGAAAGGCAGGCCTTCCTCCCTTGGTGCTGGAGAGCTGCTATCTCTGCTCAGCTATTCACCCATCTTATGTCACGTCACTTTTGATCATTTGGTGGCAGCCAGCTAGCCCCTGGTCAGCGTGGGTGCAGCTCCCAGTTAGCCACAGTACATGATTCTCTTGTCATGTGGGGAGTGTCACGCGGACCATGGGGGAAAGCGAGGTGGTAGTGGGGGAAATGAAATTCAGCTCCGTTTCATTCACTGCTCATGCAGGCACTTGTTTTAATGTCACTTGTGCTGTACACAAAAAATGAGGCCTGGCTTCACAGTAAGGAGTTTAGCAACGGAGACACCTAGAAATTGGAAAGCAGGTGTGCTGTTATAGGTATGACCCACAATCATATGTTTACTTCTCCAAAGTGCTAAGTTCATTTCCTGTACGTATTGTGAGAAAAAACAAAGTAGTTTTAAAGAGGAGAATTACTGAAGAAAAAGTACTGGGTTGGCGAACTGGAATTAGGATAAAGCTGTATGAACTGTGTTAATCAAGAATCAGCCGTGCCTGACCTTCACTGGAGTATACAGAAATGTGTGCATAGTACTGACTGATTAAATAGTGCTGTTCTCCATCAAGCAGTGACGAATACAAGGTTCTTCACAGGGAAGACATCAAACCAACTGTAATTCACTCCACTGTTTGAGCAGTATACTCTAATAATACGAGATGTAAAACCAGGAAAATTATTTCCTGGTTCCAGTGAGGGAACGTTTGTTGTGCTCCAAGACTGATAACACTGGAAATTTTTAGGCTTTTTTCCTCATGTTACCGTACTTTCCTGGCCCTTTCTTTCAGTTCGCTTGTGTTCTGTGTCAGCTTCCCAGAAAGAAAGAATTTTTTCTTCCCTTCTTTCCAATTAGAGCAAGAAGAAAAGTTAAATAGGGTTAAAATACCACACTGATGACAATTCTTGTGTTTATTTTTTCAGTTTAAATTTTAAGATTTTGAGGCAGTGGCACTTCAGCTTTTGAAGCAGTCATTGATCAGGGAAGCATGGCCAATTCTGAAAAATTCTGGATTTTTTATTGCATTTTTAAGGACAATTCTTGTTTTATTCTGCTGGAATAAATTAAAATACCCACAGATTCTGATTTCTATCCAAAACAATGAAGCTATATAGTAAGAAGCCAAAGTCATGTTGATCATGAAACATCTGGAAAATGTGCCTACAAAACGTGTTCACAGCAGTGCCTATCTTTCTTTACACTTGTAGGAGTATCAGGAGATCTTGCAGTTCAATACCTGTCACTTCAACCCCCTTTATGGCTGGAAGTAAAAAGGAATTAATTTGGCAGTGTGAGATGTGTAGAGTACAGATATCTTATGTCCAAGACACTACAGTTTGCTAGCTTGTGTTTATTTAATTAGTTAAACACTTTGATAATGCTTCCAGCACAGTCAAGCAGATTCTGTCAGGAAGCATGGTAACAGATGTTCTGTATATGTAAGGTGATGTGTCATCTCAGCAAATTAGCTTCCCTGTTGTTTTAAGATTTGCCCTTATGACACCCCCACACTGCAGACAGGGTAAGAAATAGCAGCTTTCGGTGGCAACAGCTCTTTCATTAGCATTTTCCTAACAAAAAGGTAGTGTGTCTTTTTTTTTTAAAACTAAGTCATGCTGCTGCAACATATTAATCTATTGCACAAGATCATCCTGTGTCACAAATAAGAAATTAGAAGCGTACATACCATTAGACATGATCCTGCAAAGTTTTATGAAGAGAGAATATTTGTCCTACTTACTGTGTTTAACATGTAAGCTATTCAGTACCTTGAACCAATTTGCATTAATGTTGTGAATAGACGATAAGAAATGCTTTCAAGATTAATGTTGAATTGTGTGAAATATTAGCTGCATAAGGTCTTTTTTGTAGGGAGTTTTCAGATTGTTTTAAGAACAACTTCGAAGAGGTGTTGAAAGCATGTTCATAGCATTTGCAAAAGGACTTCAATAATACTCTAAATTCCAGTGCAATACTGGTACTGATTAGGGACTAGAACAGGCTATCATGTGACAAGTACAATGTGTGGCACTGGATGTTCTTGTTAGAATCTAAGTAAGTTCACTATTGAAAGTAAAAGTGTGTTTGTTCTCTGAGTTTGTCTTTAAGAATTTTTTTTCCAGGTACTTCTCAAATTCCTTTATGTATTTCTCTCAGTTAATATAGCTGAAGTTCACTTCCCAACCATAACATCTTAAAACCCAAGGGGAAGCCTGGAGTGAGACAGCAGCTTGAATGAGGTGCTGGTATTGTTTACAAATGTTTTGCTTCTGAAGAGTGTTTCTGAAATTAGCCTGAGTGTTACCTGTGAAGATAAGCCAACAATGACATTTTTACATAAACTGTTTGCTCTATTTGCAAATGTCTAAAATATTTCATAACCCCAGGAGAGAACAGTGCCATTTGACATCATACGGTCATTAGTATTGTCAAAGTACTGAAGACGGTTCTCCAGCAATATGCTAATAAAAACCTGATGAAGACTAAAAACACTTGTCAGTGAACCACAAAATTTGTCAGCAGCCTTCTGCTGGCATATATTGTTGCTGTATTCATGAAGGTAGAAAGAAAAGTTATTAGCTGCTTAAAAAGAACATTTCAAAGAATAAAAAGTGCTGTGATACCTAAGTTACGAGATAGCAGGCAAACTGTTGACAACAGGCACTACAAGAGGAGGAGGAGGTGGGAAGGAATAATGCAGCAGCATCTATTACATGTGATGAAAAAGGATGCCAATGCAGTTGCATTAGAGGTGATACGAGAAACCGGTTTTACATCCTGCTGCCCACTTGCCAAAGGACTGCTCCTTTACAGCTTGCAGAGGGAGACACCCCTCCATATTTTCCCCATCTGGCATTAACATTTCTGAAATGATTCTTGTGTATCAATAAAATGGATCATAGACTCACCAGGTGAGTGTCTACCAGGCTACTCTGTAATTTGATTACGAAAGTAATTAATTTCCTCCAAGGAAGAAGGAGTATCCAGTGCTGGTCAATCCGTTCCATGGTTTCTCTATTATCAGGCACTGTTTATGGATAAAGAACTAGCTTATCATATTAAATTAAAGGATAAATACTCCATTCCAAAATTAGAAATGGAATTAATGAAAACAGAAAACACATTGCTTATGTAGAACACAGCTGCATCCTCATGCTGTGTTTTTGGTATCTCTCCTAGGACAATATTCAACTATGAGAGATGTGGGCTGACTGTAATAGAGCTTAACTTTATGCAGAAATTTGTTCAGTATGCTTTTGGGCTTTTTGAACTGAGGGTTGATTCCTACCCTACTGCATGTCCCAAACTAGCCCACTCTCTGTAGGTTACACAACTCTGCTTGTAAGAAAGTTTGTAAAAGATGCATCAAAGTGAACCCCTTGTTAACGCTGTGCATGCCTGCTTATCTCTAGCAGTTCACAGAATCATAAAAATCATAGAATCACTTTGGTTGAAAGAGACATTTAAGATCAAGGAGTCCAACTGTTAACCCAGCACTGCCAGGTCACCACTAAACCACGTCCCTCAGCACATCTACGTGTCTTTCAAATACCTCCAGGGATGGTGACTCCGCCACTTCCCTGGGCAGCCTGTTAGCTTGCCTACCGTTTCAGGGGAGAAATTTTTCCTAATATTCAGCCTAAACCTCTCCTGGCACAACTTGAGACCATTTGCTCTTGTCCAGTCACTTGTCACTTGAGAAAAGTTATACAACCTCCTTTCAGGTAGTTGTAGAGAGCAATAATGTCTCCCCTGAGCCTCCTTTTCTCCAGGCTGAACAACTCCAGTTCCCTCAGCTGCTCCTCATAAGGCTTGTGCTCTAGAATCTTCACTAGCTTCGCTGCTCCTCTTTGGACACACTTGGAAAATGTTCTAGTTAGAAACAACAGCAAGCAACTTTGAGAGTGGTTCTGCTTTAGCTGGACTTCCTGCAGGTGACTCTGCCACAGGTGCCATTTTGCACCAGGGCAGTACTACACAAGAAGGGCTCAGTGCCTGAGTACGTTTCCAGAAAAGCTTTTCCTTCATGGTATGCGCCTTTCTGGGATGCGCCTTTCTGGGATGCCCCTTATGCAGTCAGGAGAGTAAGGGTCTGCATGAACATGTGAGCATTGGTGGACAAACCCATTTCTGCCAGCAATGCAATGCAGCATGTGGAGAGCACCGCTAAAGCAGTGAGGCATTTCATGGATGAGCAAAAATAAGGCCAGCCGCCTGTTGGCCCATCTCACCGATGCAGTTGAGGACTTTGGGCAGTTGGGT
>NW_010407736.1:22105-54398 GCF_000710305.1 Buceros rhinoceros silvestris | reverse complement strand
CGACCCTTAACAGTGTGGCAATTTAGATATCACAGCAGCATCAGTGGTTTACAATGAGTCAGCTATACTGTTATATAAACAGGTCATGTCATTAAAAAAATTTTTGTCTTCCAGAAATGTCCCAAATGCTGAAGTTAGTGGATGAACTCCTAGCTTCCCTGAGTCAATGGCTTTATCACTTTCATCATCCACTATAAGATAGTATTATATTTGTTGTTACTGCCTCAAGAATACCTCTTACAGATTATTGTATACAAATAACTTGCTACCAACTCTTACAAATTCTAATACAATCTGTTTCACAGAATCATAGAGTCAATGGTTTGTGTGGAAAGGGACCTTAAAGATCATCTTCTTCCAGCCCCGCTGCCATGGGCAGGGACACCTTCCACTACATCAGGTTTCTTGAAGCCCTGTCCAACCTGGCCTTGAACACTTCCAGAGAGAGACCACCCACAATTTCCCTGGACAACCTGTTCTAGTGCCTCATGAATGTTACACTGAAGAAGCTCTTCCTAATGTCTAATCTGAATCTACCCTCTTTCTCTTTGAAACTTTACCCATCCCCATCTTTTCTGTAGCCTCTCTTTAAGTACCAGAAAGCCACCAGGAGATCTCCCCTGAACCTTGTCTTTTCCAGGCTTATCAACCCCAGCTCTCGCAGTCTGTCCTCATAGGGGAGGTACTGCAGCCCCCTGATCATCCCCATGTCCCTCCTCTAGAACAGCTCAAGCAGGTCCATGTCTTTCCTATGCTGGGGACTCCAGAGCTAAATATAGCACTTCAGGTGGTGTCTCAAGAGAGCAGAGTAGAGAGGGAAAATCACCCCTGTTCACCTGCTGGCCATGTTTCTTTTGATGAAGCCGTGCTGGCTTTGTGTCTTTTGGTAGCAGTAGAGCTGCAAGGGTGGCTCCTGTGAGAAGCTGCTAGGAGCTTCCCTGGCTCCAAGTTGGACTTGCCTCTGGCCAAGGCTGAGCCAATCAGAGATGGTTAAAGCACCTCCGCAATAACGTATTTAAGAGGGGAAAAACCTTCTGGGCAGCTTCTTTTGTTTTGGTGTAGGATGTGAGAGAAGTACCTATGCAGACACTGAGGTCTGTGAAGAAGGAGGGAAGAGGTGCAGCAGAGCAGAGAATCCCCTGCAGCCTGTGATGAGGCAGCAGGCTGACTTTTGCAGCCCATGGAGACTAATGGTGCAGCAGATGCCTGCCTGCAGCCCGTGGAGGACAACCGTGGCAAAGCAGGTAGCTATGCCCAAAGAAGGCTGTGACTCTGAGGCTGTGACTCCACACTGGAGCACTCAGTCTCTGACAGAACTGACCCACCAGAAGGGACCCACAATGGAGCAATTCATGAGGAGCTGCAGCCTGTGGAAAGGCCTAACGTTGGAGAATTTCATGGAGGACTGTCTCACATGGGAGGGATGCCATGTTGGAGCAATGTAAGTCTACAAAGAGTCATCCCCTTGAGAAGGAAGTAGTGGCAGAGACAACTCAAAAGAAACTGCAAGCCCCCATTCCCTGTCCCCCTGTGCTGCTGGCAGGAAGGAGGAACAGAGCTGAGCCAGGAAGAAGGGAGGGATGAGGGGAAGGTTCTTTTAAGATCTGGTTATAACTCTTGTTATCCTACTCTGATTCCATTGGTGAATTGGTAGTGGTTTTGTTTTTTCAATTAAATTTTTTTTCCCCAATCAAGCTGTTTGTCACAACTTGGTGTTGTCAACAGTTTGTGGAGGGTGCACTCAATCCCACTCTCCATGTCACTGACAAAGATGATAAGCAGTGATGGTCCTTATACCAACCCCTGAGAACTCCACTTGTTACCGGTCTCCACTTGGACACTGAGCCATTGACTGCAACGCTTTGAGTGTGACCATCCAGCCAATTCCTTATCTAGTGAGTGGTCCATCTGTCAAATCCGTGTCTCTCCAATTTGGAGACAAGGATGTCATGTGGGACAGCGTTGAATGATTTGCACAAGTTCAGGTAGATGAACTTAGAATTTTAAACAGGTAGAATTTTAAAAAAAATTCTATTAAAAAACCTCATGTGATTTGCTCATATACTCTGAACTAAAAAACCTGTTCAGATTTAGTAACAGAAAGGAGTCTTTCCTCAGTCAGATTCGTGAAGTTTGCATGGTTTGAAGCTTAGTATGAGATTTATTTCAGTACTTTTTCACATGAAGTGTGACCCACTTCTAGAATCATCTGCATATTTCTGTTAAGACATTCCTTGCTTATAACAAGAACCCACAATATTTGCAATACATTTTGCCACCCCTTATATTCTTGCAATGTATAATTTATTTCGCTTTTAAACTCATTCTGTTGGTCTTAGTTCCTATTTTGGGCTGTGGGGAAGAGTTTTCAGGGATGTGTTGTGAACAATTCTATACTGAACAGACATTAATTTCAAGGCTGGATGTATTGTGGAGATCTCTGTTTAATGGCTGATGTTGTTTTTTCCACTTTCACATTTCAAAATTATGTTAGATCCATTCTCATATATATGCACATCAAAGAGAAATGTGTCCTATCACTATTGAAAGCTAAACCAATAAATTGAAGGAATGTGCATATAGTGATCTGATGGTAGAGGAATAAAGGTATTGTAAAGGAGAAATACAGAGGAAAGCTATATTTCCTGTAGGAGTTATTCTTGAAACCAAGCATCTTTAAAAAGCATCCTATACCTTAACAAAACATTTATTCAACTTCCACTTAACTGTTGCCATTTTTTTTGTGCTAATTCTAGTAAGCACTTCTGGCATTGAGTAACTAAGGTTAATAAAATCACCATGTGTAATCTGCAGAATATTTCATTGAAAAAACTTAAGCTATACAACCTTCTAAAGCTATTCCTAACAACATTCTACCATCAGAGGATTATTTTTGTGTGTGTCTTAGTTTTTCTGGTTAGAACCATGTGTATAACCAGCAGAGTAATTTCACTCTTTATCTTCTAAATTATTCTGACAATGCTTTGAAATTTAATTCAATTCTGAATTAATTTATTTTCAAGTAATTTCATCATGAAGGACTGCAACTAACTTCAGCCAATCCATCAGTTTTTAGCCTGTTCAGGTGGTACTCACTGTCTGTGGAGCCTAGACAGACACTCTTAGAACATGAAGTTGCAAAGACAAAAAGCTCATTTTTATCCTACGTCTGTTGAATTTCGTGATGTTGACAGCAGAAAGTCCATCAAGGTGGTGACTGCACCAGTTCAGAGTATTTAGCTCTGCTTCACCTGTGGTCCTCAAACAACTTGCTCAGACTCTAGCATGCACTGTTTTGAACCTGGCTTGTTTCCCGATTTGACACGTATGAAGTAGGAGTTTTGCTTGAATATGTGCTTCAGGATTAGCCCTAATATTAAGAATCTACATAATGAACTGTCATGAAGAAATGCTGTATTTGGCAACCTTGCACAGCTGTACTTTGCGTTAGCCAAACAATAAAATGGTCCCTGTTGCCTGGTATTTATGTGCTGAATTATGTTTGCCTGCCAGTTCTAGTGCTTGCAAAAACATATATGAGTGGTGTGGTCATAAGAGGCTGCTGCAACTGGTGTTTAGTGAAGCTGTCTCATAAAAGAAAAAACCCACCATTTCTCAAACATACATTAATAATATTTTATTTTTGAATCAAATTGATCTAGTGGCATGTGATTTTTTTTTTTAAGATGCAACTATTTATTTCCAGGGTTTTTTTTTGTCTGTTTTAAGAAAAAAGAAAAGCTAAAATATACTAAAAATTTCAAAATAATATTCCTTGTTGTTGATTTCTGGATCAAATTGTCCATACATCCAGAGGAATTTTGAGTAGTCATATTTTTAGAAATGTACCCAAGTTTGTGGCACTTCTATACCAATTTCCCAGGAAGCCTTGTGGCACCTTCTGTAAAAGAACTGTTTTATTGATGAAGAGAACTGTAAACCCTGTAATTCCGTACAACATGTAGTGCAATGCAGTGCTGAGTGACTTTCATCACTGAATATAAAAATATTTGCCCAATTGTAATTACACAGCATAGAAAAAAACTGCAAGTTCACGTACTGTTTCTTTGTCCTGATCATTTCATTAAAACGCAGAGGTAGGCTCCTGTACTCAGCTGTTTTCTGGACTCTCAAGGAAGCCTTGGCTTAGAAAAACGTAAAATGTTTCACAAACTGACATTAAACATAACAAAAAAAAGTGCGCCTTCATTCAGTTATTGCTACTTTTCTGTTATTGCTTGTGTCTCCATTGTACAGGTGCTTCAAAGTGCACAGCTGGTTTTCAGACCCTGCCAAGACTGGTTACAAAAAATAAAAATATTTGCCAGCTTCGCTTTAACAACAACAACAACAACAACAAGAGCTTTTATTTCTTTGTACTCTAAGTACATGAAAGAAACATGTCCATGCTGCCTCCATCACAGGAATCTGGCACAGGGAAACTGTTGTCGGCTAGCAGCCAAGCATTTTGTGTAGACTACTACTACCACTAACAGCTTTCATTGGCAAAGAATTTGTCTCCAGTTCAATCTAAAGCTAGAAGCAGATTTCAGTGGTTTTTTTTTAATGTCTGCTACTTTATTCCTTTTCTTGTGTCCATTGTTCCTACCCTGAGACTCCCAGCTCTTCTCGATTAAGCATATATACCAACATACAAAACTCAGCTCTGGCTAAGTATGCACTATTTTTTTTTACTACTTTAGATAGAAAGCAGGCCTAGGTTGTAAGAGTATTCTGTTCTTGTAGCTATTGAAAAGAGATTTATCTGAGC
Source organism: Buceros rhinoceros silvestris (assembly GCF_000710305.1). Lineage (NCBI taxonomy): Eukaryota > Metazoa > Chordata > Aves > Bucerotiformes > Bucerotidae > Buceros > Buceros rhinoceros. The sequence continues at coordinate 49,627 of NW_010407736.1, read as the reverse complement.
ATCCTGTCTAATTTGAACCCGAACATTGCTTGTCCAGATTAGCTCAGCTGAACACCAGGCTATCTGATCAGCAGAATAAGTGACTGAAAAACAAATGAGCAAATCCTTTTGGAAAAAGAAAAAAAGGTGTTCAAACTATTTTGGTTAGTTTTTGAGAAAGTGAGAAATAATCTATTATAATATTTTGAGACTACTTTCTCCCTCTAGTGTCAAACTTCAGACCTAGGCCCACGTTTTGCAATGCTGCCTCTACCCTGTGAAATCGACAGAGCTTTGTAAGTGCTTTGCAGGAAGATTACAATACAGGAAACACTTTTTAATTCTAGAAGTAGATTTCTCCATCCTGCCTAAAATGCACATTGAATAAACTTACTCCATGGCTTCCCATGTGCACTATGGTTGAAAGGCTATTTCTGTAAAATAGGGGGCATTTGTACAAGGTATTAATGCAAACTAGAACAAACTTAATAAGATGGTCCTCCAACCTGTAACTTTTTTTTTGGGTGTGTGTGTGTGTGTGTGTGTGTGTGTGTGTGTGTGTGTGTGTGTGTGTGTGTGTGTGTGTGTGTGTGTGTGTTATTTCTTCCCCCTGAGGCTGTATGACAATTCAATTTAAGTATATATGAAGGTCTTGAGATTCAGGAACATTGTGAAGAGAACTGAGAAGTGCATGGTAGTAAAAGTGAATGGCAAATACTCTGGTACCAGTGAAGTATAATGAAACTCAGAGATCTAAGCCTCTGTGTGTGCATTTTAACCCTAGTTACTGAAGTCTTGGAAATTTATACAGCTAACTTCTCTGAAACAGGACTTCATATCAAAACACTTCCTCACATAGACTTCAGGATGGGAAGCATTCTGAGATATACACTTTTTTGTATAGCACTCCTCATCACAGACAAGACATCTTCAGCAGACGCACTTTGGCTCTGCATCACGTATTGCAGCCATTTGCTGCCCATGCTTTTATATCCACTTCTTTTCCAAGAAACTTATTCTCCAGGCAAAAGGCAGAGGCACCCCTGAATATCACATCTCTGAGGCATCTGCTTTTGACACCAGTGGATGTGTGCAGTACCAAAAGAAAACAAACTGGAGAAGTAAAAGTTGGGGTGACAACTCCTTTTGAAAAATTTGTTTAATAGTTTACCCTCACCTAAGTTTGGGATTTTAGCTTCTAACTTCCATTTCCTACAAAGATTTGCTTTTCCATTCCTTATGTCACTGAGACATTGCAGGGTATGGGGAAGGATGAGTTCGTTTACTCTCCCCCTCCCTGTTCTACCCCCCCCACCCCCCCCAGTTATCTTGTCCAATGTAATTATGCATTAGGCATCTTTACGTCAGTTTACAGACACTGTTAACACTTATTACCCCGATGATACAGTGGTAAATCTTTGCAAGTCACTGAGAATCACATATACACTTTGGAGCTATTGCTTGAAGCAGACTGTTCTTAGTAACTGAGAGCATATACTAGCGTCCAGAACACAAATGAATGATCTAACAGAGAAGATATATATATATAAAACCATAAGTATCTAGAAATTAAACATTAAGAAGGGATTTTACTATAAATAGACTTAAATACATATATTAATTCAACTTTGGCTTTGTGAGATATTACAATCCATTAATATCCTTGTAGAATACATTAATGTGAGAAATTCAACCTCTAAAGCTTCCTGCTTCTGAATGATGAAATACAGACCCAGGATTTTCCTACAGGGAATTTGTCGATCTGTTTTCAAAAATGAACCTTACTTTAAAATGAGTTTACACAGTAATTTATCCCTTGAATGGCATAATTATTTCACAGGATTTACTTATTAACTACAATAATGTATCAAAAATTCACACATATTTTAAACGCACATATATCTTAAATACTTACGTATCTTAACCTAAAAGCAATGGAAATGTCTCAACTTTTTAAGAAACGTTTGGAAATTAAAGACTAATAACTGTTTTGTGTCTTAGAGAATCCAAACAGTGGTAAACTAAGACTGAATTTAGAGACTCTGGACTGTAAAAAAATCTCAGGAAAGATTTTTCCTACTGCAGAACATAAATGGCTAAGAAAATAAATGATTTTTTAATCTTCAAATTGGAAAGGTTAATTAGGAATGATTATTCAAAAACTATTCTTTTTTTTTTTCTTTCACAACTTAAAAAGAATACTCCTACTGAGTGGTGACAGTGTAACTGGGCCAAGGAAGTTAAAATAGCTTTCTCCATTTAAAATTTCTTATACGTGGCCAGGAGGAAGAAGAATTGCTTGAAATTCAGAAATCCCACCTCAAGAAAAATTTGACATTTAACTTCTTCTTTTATATTATAGGAGCGAAAATTTGGACTTTTTCACATTATGGAAAACTTCTAGTAATTGTATTTGGAAATATCAACACCTCTTGGTCTGGATAAAATGCAAGACATTTAAAAGTTGAAAGATTTCATTAAAAGTTGTTGCTAAATTTCCATTTGCCATCTTGGTTCAGGGGTTTGTACATCCAAATATCCATTTCCTCAGGGATACCTATATCTTCCATAATGTACCAAGCTATTAGGCACCTGAAATTATGGTTTAGAAAAACGTGTTCTGTGACATCTTTTTTCTACCACTCTGGGTAAAGAAAAATACGATTTTCACTACTTATTAACTAGTTGTGGCTTTTGTGTTCACTGGAAGACAAGAAATCACAGATTGGGCCACAATCCTAAAAATGTCTCAATATTTTAAAGTGCATAGGACTACCATTTGGGTTTTTAGAAATTCATTCACAAAATTTGACATAATATTCACAAAATTTGACATCATATCATTAACATGGTTGTATCTTTGGTTTGTCGTTGGCTTAATGTCTTACTCAGTAAAACCTTAGATGACTATTTAACAATAGTGCTAATTAGGAAACAACATTTCCTGTACAGCAAACACTATAAATCCATCACAAAATAAAATTTCTTATATGCTAACATTAACCTGAGGAACGGAATCATGATCAACTCATATGTTACTGGTTGCTTTTTCTTATTGACTGAAACAGATGCTCCATTCAAGCCAATTTCTTTGGAGGAGTTTTATAAGCAGAGAATAAATAAAATTTCATTTATCTAGAATGAGGCCAAGAATGTTCCAGTTGCAGGGACAGGCTCTTTGGACATGGAAAATCTGGGTCATGCTCCAGTGACTCCAGCAACTTCGGTGAAACTCTGAATAAATTGAGATGAAATCAAATCAAGTCAAATCAAATCAAATGAAATAATAAATAAAATTAAATAATACTAAGTCCAAACCATGAGCTCCTTTCCTTATATTCCCAATAGCTGTCCTGTTCACTTGCTTTGTTTTCTCTTTGTGACTTAACAAATCTTACTGAGCTACAGCACCTGTTCAACAAGAGATGAAAAAAACACTCTGATGTCATTGCGGTCCCTTTCACAGCTGTTTGCAGGACCATAGGTCAGCTCAGGCTGGAATTGGGGCTCGACCTCCGGAGCTCTGTAGACCAACATCCTTCTCAAAGCAGAGACAACTGGGTCAAACCAAATTACTGAAGGCTTTAGCCCGTTCATTGTGGCCTTTTTAGCCCAGTCATCCAGTCCGGATTTCGTCAGTTTTGGGTACAAGAGTACTGTGGGAGAGGGTTGAGAAAAGAGGGAAATAGTTGATACTCTCATGCCCTGGGTTAGTTCCCCAATCATAAAACTTGCGGATTCTTAGTTGGTGGTGGGCAAAAACATGAAAATTGAAAGCATAATTTATTCTTTTTGCTGTATTTCCAAGATGTAATAACATGAGTTGTCCAAAATGGCTCTGGAAACATCTTCTGGACTTTGATCCCTTCAGCACGGAGCACGTAGTTCCCATGCCTTGGCTCTTCTCTTCTTCATATGAGCCAGGCTCTTCTCTCTCTGTTTTGTCAGGTCTGGCAGATCCATGGGTATGCACAAGGGCAGAGACGTCAGTGTCTGAGAAACTACTGTCAAAATGCTAGTGTGTGACAGCCTGGACTGACTTTGGGTTTGTCAGTGTTTAAGGGGATTGTTTTAGGTTGTAAAGTTAGACTTGTTAAACAAGATTCTGTATATGTCCCATTTTTGGCACCAAAATGTGAGGAAAGCATTTGCTCTTTGTTCACCTTAGACCGGATAGAACCCAGATAGACTACAGGTGAAAGGAAAAAGTAATCAGAGGGCTGTCTACGGAATTAAGATTGAGATTTTCAGACCATTTTAGTAGTTGTGTTTTAATGGAAGATTTGTAGCTAAATGCTTATCAATAAATCTTTCAGGCCTCAAGCTGTAACCAAACTCAGCTATATACAATATTATCTCTTTACTGAAATGCTGCAGCACAAAAAGGAAAAGCTACTTGTCTGGGGGGAGAACCAGTCCGTAGTCCTGTCTTCTTACAGAGGAGAAGCTTCCTGCTGGGAAGGTTACATTTAAGGAAATTCTATTACGCAGCTGACCATTCACAGCCATTTAATACGAATTTTCCTTGTGAAAAATCATTGAGTTAGTGTAATCTACAAAAAACCCAAAATAGAATAATATGCACATTATTGGTACTCCTTCAATGTTGAAGCTAACAAAACAATGGAGATATTTACACTATTTGTACCAGGAGTAGGAGTCTCAGAAATACAATTTATGCTCTCAGGGTCTGTGTAAGTCAAGCAAAAAGGTGTAACTGGATAAAGGATCACAGATCTGCCACAAATTTCCTAGAAGACTGTGTGCAAATCACATGTAGTTTTGACATCTCAGCTATCTGTTACTTGTTTTTCAACAATTTTCTTAATTCAAAGGAGTGCTCACTTTTTCAAATGAAGATGTTCTAATACTGCTGTGATGACAACAGCAAACTACAAGCAAACAAGCTGTTTATGTAACAGTCTTCACTTCAGTTTTTCAGTTTCAGCTAATTTTTTAAAAATATCTAGGTCTTTCTATTTCACTAAGTATTTAGAAATATCCAAAAGCTGCTTTATTTCAGAAGAACGCAACCAGAATATTTTGCATTTTTCATGAAGGAACAATTTTGCAAAAAATATTTACAGAGGGACACATACATTTCATTGCTACGAAGTCAAAATGCCTGGGTTTAAAGTTTTTCTGTCAAATATGGGCTATTTTTAATGTTAACAACCGTTTCACTTCACCTCTTCTCTTAAAGGTAGCCCCCACTTTGTCCTTCGATTCAAAGAAATAGTGAAAACTATTTAATTCCTAAAACGTCAAAATGGATTTTTTCCCTCACAGTGGGTAGTAGCTGCTTTCTAATTTTTCTTCTAATTTTTCTCCTAATTTCTCAGAATGTACAAGAGAAACTGGATGAATTTTGTGCATCACTTCTGTTTCTTTGGCACTGTATTTTCAAAGGAAGAACAATTCAGCCAACGTAACTCTAAGCAGCTGTGCATCCTCTCTGTTTGAACCATCTGGAATTCTGTTTGGGTGAAAGCTAAAGGAAATCGTCATTCTTGGCTTTTTGAGGCTTGCCTGCTCTTGGTGGAATGGACTACTACTTGAAAGGTTGAGCTTCGTTAAGGATGTTTGTGAAATCACAAAAAATTCTTTTCTCAATAGTATATAGATACGTGATAAGTGGCATGTCTTGAAATCTAGGCAAGTTTTGATTTACTGTCAAATAAAAGCATAATCACTGAAAGGCATTAACAAAGCCTTAAAGGAGAGCTACTTTGATAGGTTAAAGAAAACGAAGCAAAGTTTAGTGTCTTGCAATTCTACGTATATGGGAATTGTGAGAAAGAATGCTTTGTATGCTGATGACATTTGCTAAGAAACAGAGTTTGAGAGAAAGATAAGATTATTTTCAGATTGGCCTTTTCAAAGTTAATAGACTTAAAGGATTATGAACTACTTTAAGTGATGGATTAAATAAATTACAGAGAAAAGGTGGACACTTAAAGGCTGGAGGGGAATACACCTTTTTGAATTATGCTGTCTGGTTTAGAAACATTGAATAAGGTTATTAAAATTCCTTAGAAGAAAGTTTAAGAGCAGTTAAAAACACAAATCGCATTCTGAGATATATAAAATACTTTATTTTGGCAGCTATCTGGTAACACCTGCTATACTTAGAGTTGTAGAACAGTTCCCGTTAAAACTCCCTCTTTTTTCGTCACTTTCCTAAAAATCCAGCCTTTGAGGTTAAACTCTTGACCAACCATTTTTTATAGATGCTAGGCTTTTCCCCATATACCTTAATGTCTAGAGCGGGGTAAGACTGCAACAACTTGTAGAAGGATTTTCATTGAATGCAGTCCTAACAAAAGGAAGGGGGAAAAGGAATTAATGAATTAATCTTCCACTCTTCCGCCTCAGAATTCTGCAATATTTTATCATTCATCATTGTGGTGTTTTAATATTACCGGGTTTTTTTGTACCACTTTTCATAAAAAACTTTCCTAAGATGTGGTTACTAAAAATGGATGAGGTGATACAGAATGTTATTTAGCAGCACTAAAAATAACTAACCACCTCTTATCTAATGATTGTGTTATATTGAATATATCAAATCAGTATTTTATTTTTTAAAAGTGGCTTTACAGTGTAGATCAACACGGGGCTTTTGATTTGCTACATTTCTTCAGATACTTTTCTCAGAAGAATAATTTTTTTTTTTTTGGTGTATGTATTTGACTCTATAATTGTAGTATCTTGTTTTAGTTTTGTCGTGTATTTTTAAAATTTCTCCAGTCAGCTAATATTTTCTGAATTTTGATACTGTCCAGTAAACTGGCTATCTCTGTTCTTTTATTTCATTTTTTAAATTGTTAATAATGTAGTGATTAAACTCATCTATTTGGCCATGCAGCCCTTAACATTGCCTCTCTTGGAACATTATTTTGATGAGTTCCTTCTCTGGTCTTTGAAAGCAAATCTGGCATCCTGGAAGATAGTAATTAATAATGGCGGGATAGTACTAGTTAGTTGCTTACAAATTCCAGAGTAAACTTTATCTGACGGATTATACCTAGAGGAAACACTCTTTTTAAAAAAATCCATATTTTTAAAATTATTATTTCTTCTCATATTTCTCTTTCATGTAAAGTGCACTCAGGTCACATTTTGCATTAAACATACAACGTACTTTAGTCATATCTACTTAATCTGATGTTTATTAATAGATATGCAGTGGGAGACAAAGTATCTTATTTACACAGTTTCTTAATAAAGTATCATGTGAGATATAAATGCATCCAAAATCCCTTCACAATCTTCTTTTATCCTTATGTTTCTGCAACATTTTCTCCCTAACATTTTTGTTCTTTGTCACTTGCAATCCCTTTTGCTTATCATTTTGGTTTTTTAACCATTTCCTGTAAACCATTCTCTAATACTTACTCTGGCTCTATGCTTTATTTTCCATGATTGTGACTATTCCATTTTGATTTTTAGATTTTGCTGATATAACCACAATGAGGATTTTTTAGCATGCTTCTTATCCTTCTTGTATATGAAAACAATTTCCTCCTAGTAATTTTTAATATAGTTTCTTTCAATAAGACTCAGTGTTTTAAAGCCTGATTTCCATGAGACCTTGCCTATTAACTGGTTTTACTTAATTTTCTTATTCTATTGCTTTTACTTTTTATGGGTTTTGTTTTGGTTTGTTTGTTTTTTGTTTGGTTGGTTTTTTTTTTTTTGTTATGAACTTCATAATTTTCTTTCTTCTAAATTGTCCTCTATCTTTAAATTCTCATTCAGAACCTGCCTATTAACTAGAACTGAATTTAACGTAGCTGTTCACAAAACCTTGAAAAAATATTGCATGCATTCTTCTATGGACTGTGTGAAAACTCTTATATCACAAGTGTGATGACGTTTGGTGTGTCCAGTACTGGGATTCTCAGCACAAGAGAAACCTGCGCATACCAGAGAAAGGCCAGCAAAGGGCCACAGAGATGACTAGGAGATTGGAGCACCTTTCCTATGAGAAAAGGCTGAGAGAGCTGGAACTATTCAATCTGAAGAAGAGAAGGCTCAGGGCAGTTCTCATCAATGTATACAAACCAGTGAAAGGAAGGTGCGAAGAAGATAGACTCTTTTCAGTGTTATCCTGTGACAGGACTAGAGGAAATGGGCACAGAATGAAGCACAGGAGGTTCCCTCTGAAAATCAAGAAACGCTTTTTTCCTGTGAGGGTGACTGAGCATGGGAACTGGTTGCCCAGGGATGTTGTGGAGTCTTCATCCATGGAGATACTCAAAAAACATCTGGACACAGTCCTGCGAAACTGGCTTTAGGTGACCCTGCTTGAGCAGAATGGTTGGACCAAATGACCTCCAGACATCCTTTCCAACTTCAGTTAATTTCAGTTTAAAAAGTTCTATCTTAAAAGCAGAATTTGAACACTGGAAGTACTGGGATCATACATAAGCAATGAGGCTAAAATAAAATACTGAACAGATTTTCATTTACTGAGGATTGTGAGCGCTACATAGTAAATGGTCTCACACTTAAGGAAATATTAGAATGAGATAATGAAGCTAAGGACTCCACTATAATACATGTATACTAAGAGATTAACCTGAGGTTTCACAGATAGAAAATTCTGACATTTCCTTTTTCTCAGTAATTGGCACTGCTACATTAAAAACTTTTATACCTATATTTAATACGTAGCAAAATTTAATTGAAAGATAAGGTTAACAAGGAGACATTAAAATCTTTTGGACAGGAGAAAAGGAAATAGAAACTGAACAAAGATAAGGCATAGAAGAGTAATTGGGGGTAATTTCTTTGCATGAGGACCCATTAATGCATGTAGTAAATTTCCAAGAAGTTACTGCAAACAGTACCATAAAAGAGCTGGGCAAGAACTTCCAGGGAGACAATACTGTCATTTTTACTAGGAATGGCCAAGGACAGATCAGGATATTTTCTCTTTCTTAATAGTCCTGTTCACACCATATTCTTTCTTTAACCCGCTGCTCTATAAATGAGTCTTCTCCAACAGTAATAAAATCAATACAAGGCCCATTTAAAATGCAGAATATAGAAGATTAATGAATTCTTAGCTATAGTACTTTATAAAGTAATGAGAGTTGACCTATACAGAGGCACAGCAATTGTGTGTGATGCCAGGTTGCTCTTCAGATCTCTGTTAAACCGATGGGGGCAAATTCCATCTCTCTCTTTTCTCTCATTACCATGAGAAAAAAGGTGTTAATTTGGGTTCAGTGCCACTGCAGAGCTACGGGCCTCTAAAGGTAGGTGATTTTTTTTCTTCTGGATCAGAATTTACTCAGATTATTTTTTTATTTGGGATCCTGTTATTGATTATTTTCATTACAGCATTATGCTGGAGCTAAGCTGAAGTTGCAGTTGGAGCACTGTTTGGTAAAGCCTGGTAAAACAGTCAGAAAAGAGCTGTTTCTCCAAAAGCATATGGTCTAAATAGAACACAAAAAAGGGTGAAGTGACTTGCACAGTTGTACATCAGATGAAGCACAAACTGGGAACAGGATTTTCTCCTCTTGAGAAATCAACATTTTTGTTGAGAATTTGTCACTTTTGGGCCAGAGAGTAAACTGCTAGACTACTACAGAGTTCAGTGTCAGAGATTTTGTCGTTTTTAAACATAGTTTTCCTCCAAGCACAAGTGATATTGGTCAAAAGTCTTTGCAGGTCTGAGCTTTAAAATATCTGAGACATGGAGAAAAAGGTTGGAGGAGAAATTATTTAAACCAGAAAGGACTGAATTATAAGCAGTGGAAAGGGACATGAGCCACATTTGAAGCAAGTACATTCTTCTCTGTATGTGTAGGTGTAACTCTCTCGTGTATATTAAAAATGATCGCTTACAAAATGATTTTAGATATATTAATGGACCGACTTCCAATCTATTTCTGCTTGTCAGATGTGTCACCTCACATCCTCAGAGTATAAGAATGGCAACACTCTTTGCTTTTGACAAGTGAACTAAAATGGAAATCAAGGTATTTCTATACAGGCTTTTCAAATGAATTTACCATTTTAAATGAAACAGGGATAGGAACTTGCCGATATTCAGAAAGGTCCCTATTGAGCAGGAGACTATTCATAATCATGGATAAACACACACATTTTCTGGTAAGATCAAAACCACTCAGTTATGCTTTAACTGGTGTTGATTTTTTTTTTTATGATGAAAACTTTTTGTTTAGTTTTCTCATAAGGTTATAAGGAAAAGAAATCTTACATACAGTAAAAATCCTCTGATCACCTTTCTGCCCTGTCCTTATCTGCCTGCTTAAAATGTGTAATTAAATCTCCTGAAAGCCCACATTATTCTTTTTTTTCCACTTTTCTTGCTGTTAAAACAGGCAGAGAGATGTGGATGCAATTTGGAGCTGTACCTGGCACTGCAACAGGTGTTACCTTAGCCAGTGAAAGATTTGTTCTTGTCTGACTCAAAGTACTAATCAAAGCACCCAGGGAAAGTATCTTTCAGCCAAATAGGACTTTCTTATCTAGTGACCATAATGTTGTTGCCTAGCATCTCTCCGAGGTACTGTTTTTTAAACTTTTATGTTGCTATTCTATTTATGTAGATATTTTGATTAGTGTATCATCCAGTTGTTGACATTAGTCTGTGCTTATGGACACTTGTGTTCTCTCTCTCTCTCACTACTGATGACGTGAGATATTCCTCCTTTGAAACAGATGTCTCTAATGCATTTTGTTGCAGTTGAGTAGTACAGGCTTCTAGACTTTGTCAGCAAAAGTTTTGTAATTGGTGAACCAAAGGTTGTGTATAGAACAGCACTTCAGAATGTGTTGAAAATGTGTATGTGTGCCACATGATTCTGCTTCAAATCAGATTTTCATATTAATATCTATTTTTTATGACAACATTTAACATTGATTAGAGCAACTATCCATAATCATAAAGGTAATACGTAAGGCACGCCATTGTTTTAGATGATTTACGTGTACATAGTAAGAGACAGCTTGTTCTAAAGAACCCTAGATTTAAGCAGAACACAAGCACCCAGGAATATGTATTCCTTCTTACTAAATCTGTGCATAAAGGACTTCCATCTGTTTACTGTTTCAGATCACAGTTAGTGGCCTAGGCTTTACTAGGCTAATGCCTGGCATGAGATCATATAACTATACTGTAATACAGTCAATAACTAAACTCTGGGCAACTGCTATGACAAGATTTTCACAGTTCAGAAGACTGAGAGGACTATGCATGGTAAAGCAGAAAACATAATCCCTTCCTCTGCTTTATTTGTCCAAAAGACAAAACGGTTACAAATCACATCAGTGCATGGCATACAATGTCAATATAATTACTTACTGTTTTGTGAAATTTAAAAACGCATAAATAATACTAATTTTGAAAATAGCACACCACAATGATGGTGATCACAGAAAGCACTTGAAGAGATTAACGATTACAACCAAGAAGTCCAATGAGCTTGCAACTTAACAGTCCAACAGAAGAAAAGTCACAACAAAAGCAGTTTTTTGAATCAGGAATGAAATCCCTCTTTCTGAGAAAAGAGATCTGCAGCAACAGAACTATGGGTAAATTCTGCAAATTTCAGTCTACACACAAGGCCCAATTCCCAGCAGGTGTTACTAAGTACACGTCCATTAATTTCATGGGTTCAGTAATTTCAATTAGCCTGTCTTAATGTTCAGAGATTTCAACTTAAGATTTCTTATAGATGGCACAGTCCTGACACAGGAAATTCAAGTAACGAAAAAGGTTAAAAAGAAAAAAAGAAGCTGCAATTTTTATTAAAAAAAAAAGTTGGTTAGCATTCCATAAATTACATAAATCACATCTTCAGTTACCATATGCATGGTATATACTTACTGACATAAGCTGTGTCACACAAAAGCTGTGCTCATGATGAGCTTTCCTGAGATAGAGTTAGAAGCTCAATGTTTACTTTTTTCAGAAGCTCAATGTTTACTTTTTTTAGGGGACATGTTGAGTACTTCTAGCAATAACTTTGGGGGTTTTTTGTTGTGAAGAATATATACATTTTAAGGATATTGGCCATCTATACACGTTATTCTTAACAAAATGTGAATAATGTGCATTTTTGGCAATTAGTTATTTTACAAATTAGAGCACATGTTTCTGTAAGAAGGTGCTTGTTAATCTGTAGAAGGACTAGTTATTCTGCTACTGGATTTTACAGAAAATAACTACCAGAGCCTAACCATTTCAAAATTTAGATAACATGATCTCCAAAGACTATGTACATTCAACAAGAGATTTCTAGTAGAAACTAACTGCAAAGATTAACGACTATAATATATTATCCAAAACAGACCTGATTGGTGGAGAAAACAAAGTAAATAAATGATTTCTTTGTTTTGTTAAATCGTGGTCAGACTGCTCCACCTTTTAAGTATGCCATTAATTCAGTATACACACATCAACCTGAAATGTCAACTTGGCATAAATTAGCTATTTCTCATAAAAACTACGTTTTTTTTTTCACAACCATTAACATTCATACGTATATAAAATCTGTATTTACTACCTTTTGTCACAGTCTATTTTCTCATAAATGAATATATGGAATTGAAATCTATCTTTTTTTTTAAACACAATGGTTACAGCTCAGGAAAGAAACAACCACTGACACATACAGCTGTTTCTATATATTGGTTGCCTAAATAATGCACTATCAAATTTTTAATGGGCTAAGGAATTAAGTAAACAAATAAAACTTTGAAAAGAATTTGTGTTCATGAACAAAGGTTTAGTTTAACTACTTCTTTGCTAATAATATTTAGAAATTACTATGATGGCTGTGCAGCACCACTCATATTTCATGACAATGTACAGATCTAAATAAATGTGATTGCAAATTATGTGTTTCCTAATTATTCCTTGTCATGATTAACATAGCAATACCTGTGATCAAGTGTCTGTAATTAAACATTATCTTTCTGATGAGCAGCCAGGAGTCAAGACAAACAAGATAATCCGGATGTAGATGGTCCCAAATACCTCCAGATAGGTACCTTCTCAACTGCAGAAATAAGAATTAGAAAATAAAGATTGGAGAATCTGGAGAATGGAGAATAGTGAGGAAAAGGATGTTCCTTGACTTTCTAGATGGCAGCCTGGAGAGATGCAGTTCATTTAAGACTTCAATCTTTTTTTTTTTTTCTTTTGTTAAACATAGGCCAGTCTTGGAACATAACAACCTTCTGAGCCGTGGACTTTTGTTTGTTGGAAATGTGGAGCTACAAAATTCACATATAGCCATAGATCCAAAAGACATGACACAGGATTGACTCTAGTTTAAATTCACTCCCTATATATAACTATATACCGCCTCCAAGCTGCAGCAGCTTTTTTACTGGTGCCTACAGGTGATAAACAGGAGAACCACGCAGGACATATGTCCAGAAATCCACTGACCTTTCCCATTTACATTCTTTTTTCCTCCTCTAAAAGGGTAAAGTCTGGTCTATAAGTCACTTTTCAAAGATAAGCATGTGTGAATCTGGTGGTATAATTTTGCCCTTAATAAACAGAATTTATAGTGTAAGCTGTTTCAGAAACCATGATAAATGAGATAATTGGACATTATTCCATATTATAACACAGACTGCCAAAATTATACCATTTAAGACACTTAAGAGACTCTGTTTTACTTCTTAAAAATATACTTTTATAATAATGAATTTCGACGTATATACTTTTCTTCAATGACAAAGGTATTTTGGGAAGTCCATCAATTATCATTCCAAATGTGTAAGCCAGCTTATATTGACAAGAATACAGAAATATAATTCAAAGCTTAACCTATCTTGTTATGGTATTGAGAATTCTCATGTAAAACATAACGTTATTCTTTGCTTACTAACTATAACTTCTATGTCGTATGTATAAAAATCGATGTTCAGTCATGTAATATTCAATATATTGCATATTTATTATTTTGTCAATATACAGGGGAAATGCAGAAATGGAACATGAAATATTAATACAATCATTTGCAGAGAACTTTGAAATCTGACATGAGTATGTAGTGCAATAAAATCTACATTTATAAATAAAAGCACAGAAACCACTGTATTATAAGTCAAGATTAAGAAATACTCCCAGGTTTGCTATACATTTACTTTCCTGGTATTTTAAAAGCCTGATGATCTAAGAGCACACGCATTTACTTATCTTTCAAAGACATAATCACACTGTCATCCATTTCAGTACCACAAAAGATGGATAGCATAACATGGACTTAAAATGGGTTCATTAATTATCAAAAAGATAAGTGTTTCATCAGGTATATACAGCAGATAATATTTATCTTTTCTCATAGAGAAAAAAGATTAAAGTAATTCTTACACACATACTGGAAAAGAAAAAGGCTGTACCACTGAAAGTTTCATAAAGTGACACTAGATAATACACTCTGCCACTAAAGACAACCTTACACAAACATAACTGCAGATGCCTTCCATCACATTCAACTTTGGCAGCTAAATACCAGAATGAAACCATATATTCCAACTTTAACTATTTCATAAACTTCCTTTTGTGTCTTAGCAATTACACACACACACACGGAGACTGCTTTTCAAAAGTTAGTGTTTCTACCGCAGTATTTGATGACTACTTGATAGCTATAGAGTAAATAATTTCTTTAACTGTATAACACAGTGATACAAGAAAACAAATACCATGACTGTGAAAATCCCTGAAAGGAAATATCAAGTCCATTTAGGTATTACTAGTGAAACTGCTATTTGAAATAAAGAAGTACTATAACCCTGTCTGAAAAGAAACTGACAAAATAAAACAAAAACTTTGGTTATTCCAACTTATATTTGTCAAAGATCTGGCCTGAAGCAAGACGAATAAGGAATAAAAAACTTTCTGAGAAATAACTGATTAAAAAATGCAGTCATACATTTTTGTAAAAACAGTATTTCATCTTAAACTACTCCTCTGAACAATGTTGCCAAAGTTGAGACTCTGCAGCTGCAATTATCAGTAAATAAGAGAAATCAATATGCAAGACTAATAATTTCTCAGCTATAATACCCCAAAAGCCATGTGTTAAGTTTGTAAAGATGTTGTTTCACAAGCCATATTACCTCTTGTTTTTACTGGAAATAGGTTTGGGAGAAATAGGTGGTTGTCTAGATAGACAAAAAACAACTTAATTTGTAGTATAGAATGTAAATGCAAGTAGTATTCAGTTTAGTAAACATTTTTAGTTTGCTGTGGAAACAGATTTTAAAAGTTGTACCTGTCACAACTTTCATTTCAATTAGAAATTTGCAGCAAAAATAGAAATACTATTCTTAAATATCCCAAGCCAAAGCCTCAAAAGAACCCCTTTCTCCTTCCAACTACAACAACAAATCTGAACTGAGGAAGAAAAAGCAGTGCTTAGAAATAATCTATATATGACTTTCAGATTTGGGCTCAGTCTAAAAGCAATGAAATCAGTGGAGACTCCCTTTAGCTTTACTGAGAACTGGATCATATTCTTAATATCAATCAGTAGATCACTTCATGTACAATATTGCATGTAGTACATTGCACATTACTACACATTGCAAAACTAAACTGTTGCCTAGTTTTCCTTCAGGCAAAATTGAAACTGAATTAATTAATAACTTACGCATACATGCCTTTTTTGAGTATTTGTTATAATCTGTCCCCACATACATGATTTACAGCTCTAGCAGATGAAAAAATAAATTTTGTCAAGACTTCATTTTAAAAATTTGATGTAATGGACACAAATAAAAACCCCATGTTCTATAGTTTGGCAAAGCTTCAGTGATTCTGAGTAACATGCCCTTCTACACATTTAGCAGGATAATGCTTAAGGAGAACAGAAAAATATATTGCTAGCAAGGTGTTTAAGGGCATTTCCTTAACTCAGGTGAAAATAAAAGCCATAACAATGCCGGGACGAAAACTATTAAGAAGTTGTAACAATTTCGTGTGTTGCTTTATTTATCAGCACTTTTTCCACAGAATTACAGTTTGCTTGTAATCATTATTGATTCATCCAAATGCGTTGTGGACATTGAAAAATATATCTATAGAATCTTAATGGCAAAAAAGCTAGGTACAATACTGAAACTTGTACAGCTCAGTAATTTCTAGCATCAGTGACTTCTTGATAACATTTGCATTTCCACAGCTTCAAAAAAATATTTTAATGGTACATAAACTCTTAAGGTGTTCTAAGTATGTTAAGGCCTCTTCTTCCCAAAGCTGAAGAAGTGAGTTTATTTCAAGTTTAAATGACAAGGTTGTTCCTATGGAACCTTTAAAGAGATACACAACAATAAATAAAACACATCCAAGGAGCAAAAGGTTATTTAAGTAATTTAAGTAATGCTAATACTATTCCCAGTGAAGGATTAAGTAATTAAGCATATGAAAAATCTCAAATGCATCACTGTTTAATTCCTGAGCAACCAAAAGAAATACTCAGATTTAGCATTCCTTCAAATATGTGAAGTGCACAGAATAAGGAGTTAAAAATGTAAAACTCTGAGATTGACCAAACCTTGGCCACAAAAAACTTACTGAAATTTGAACTGGTGAAGAATGTACTGGTCTGATCACGATGTGGAGAGTATTTTAACTGATTTTTTTCATGATAATTTGGTGTTTACTGGTGATTTACAGTATGGATAACTACTTTTTTGTTGTTGTTGTTTGTTTAACTAAGGTTAGATTCAAATCAGATGCAAAAATTGAAATGAAGTTTTCAACCTGAAATATTGTGTTTAAAATGACACATCTTTTTTATACAACATACATACAAGCTATATTCAAACAATATAACATTTCAATACTGTGAATACTTAATTAATCTGATGGAACTGTTTCAGGAAAATGCCAATGACAATCATACACACCAAATGTATCTCTGCAATCCAAACAGAAAAAAATACATAAAAATCAGAAGCAGATTCAGCAAGAATATACTATGAAGAGGTTAGCTCGGGGATTTCAGAGTGAATGACAGCCTATTTTCTGCAGCGAACTCAAGATTAGAATTGGCACCTACCCTTATGCTAATGAACACCTAATTAGAGACACCTCCTATTCAATAAACTGCTCTCTTATCATCAGTTAGATTACCTGACAAGCCCTTTCACTCCAGTTCTGGCCCACCAAGAATCTTCATTCTCTTTCTTGTCTTCTTTTCTGCAAGAGAACTGATCCCGCTTAATCCCTGGAATAATGTAGCTCCTCTTGTGGAAGAGCTGGCTTCCCTCTTCCCCTTTTTACATCAAGCTAATGGAGCCAGTAGGTATTCTATTGATCTTTCTCTATGTGGTTTCCTCAAGGATTTGACAGACTTCCTTACAGGTTAAACATCCAGGCTTTCTGAAGTGGCTATAAAGCTTTGTTTTTGATTTTTCAAACTTTTTTTCCAAACCCTTGCTCATCCATAATCTCTAAAAGCTCGGAAGATGCCATGCAGAGTAGAGGCTTATTTCTCTGCTGAACTAATCTAGACACTGTCTAGTGTTGAGTACAGTTGTCTGATTCAAATCTTCTGTTACAAAGCAGATGACATCTAGCTAGATGTCATGAGAAGAGACTAACAATGACAATTCACTTATCCCTTAGAAAGAATCAATTCTCCCACAATGCATCTGTCAGAGAACTCTCACTCAGTAAAAGCAATTTTTCTAGCTGTCTGACACTGTAATTGCTCTTAAATTTTCAATGAACGTTTTACAAGAACTCCCCTGAACCATGATGAAAAACTTAACTTTTTCTAAAAATGAGAGGCTGACAGGATGAAAGAGGTCTTTCTCTTTAAAGCTTTGCTTGCTTGAGTAGGAATTCTTTCATATCATCAACAAGCTGTTGAATAGAGGATAGATTACTTTCCATTTATTTCATCAATCAGATTAAAGGCTCTCCTTCACAATGCCCTTTAAACAAGAGCTGTTTATGATGTCCTCCCAGGTTCTACTTTAATGTAGTATTAAATCACCCTGAGCAGAGAGGCAGGCAAAGCATATAAATATGATGAATATCTGACAACATTTAAGCATTGCATACATTCAGGTCATTTCCCTATTTCTTGTCACTCTGCAAAAAATGTGAAATCTCTCCATCCTCCCAAGGAGTTTTTAATGATAATGTGTCATTTTGATTTGCCCATCCTCAAAAAGAAAAAGAGAAAAAAGTTGATATGTAAAAAATATATAGATAGATACGTAACAATTCGATACCTAAACCGTTCTGACAGAGAGGTATGCATGACACCAGCACAGAGAACTGCATGCCCACACACTTGTTTAATTAAGATTTAGCCTGAAAGATGGATTCAGTCGTAGCTGCAGCTTTGTTCTATTTTTAGCATACATAAATATTACAGAGGGAAAAAAAAATGAACTGCCTCTTTCATTTTGTACAGAGTGGAACAGTTTTATTAGTATGAGAAATATGTACAAGCTGCAGCTGATTGTTCAAGAAAAATCAATATGACTTTTGGTGTTATTATTGACTACCACATTAAAGGCACCATTCCTTATTATCTGCATAATTCCTCAATTCAATAACACTAAGCATACTAAAACATCATTTTCCCTGGTTCACTGTGGAATTATGATGCACAATAATAAATTCTGAAATCTCTACATACCATGATACATTTTAATAAAATATTTAGACATTTTGAATACCAGTGATTTGCGTTAGAAAAGGGGAATTCTAATACAATCAATAAACATAAACTGTTAAATAAACTCCATACAATCAACACATAAATACAAGACCATACTGAGACTAAATTTACATGATTGTGACAATTCTAGTTATTTTTCTTCCCCCAATACCACTTCATAACAACTTAAAAGGCAGATAAATGAGCTATTGCTAACATACATAAAATATGCAATAATAAAATATGCATACATTTAAAGATATAGAATCATAGAATTCTTTGCATTGGAAGGGACTTTTTAAGATAATTTAGTCCAACCCCTTGACATGGGCAGGGACATATTATTTCTAAAATAACCTTAAATGAATATGATTGATTTACTAAATTGAGAAGAATATTTGCATTTTTTCCTTCCAAAATATTTCCTTGTAAAATGTCCAGTGTGCAGGATGAGAGCAACTATTAGTGTATTTTCTAATGTGGTAAATATATGCTTGTTTACAAGGACACCTTCTGACTATATGCTTTTTATACATTCTGGGGTTGGAAATCTTAGCAGGAAATGCTCCTGCAAAGCAGAGTTCATTTCCCTTGATGGAAAGTATACATTTCTTTACAAAAAAGGATTATAGTGCCCTTTATCACTCCCTTTATGGGACGCTGCAATTAAAGTAAGGTTATAAACTTATTCCGCTCTCCAAATCCACACTTTTATAATATTTTTAACAAAAATTGCCTTTAATATTTGAACTTCTTTCACAAACACAAGGTTTCTCCATCTCATAGGCACTGATGATTTCCCGTCACATTTAGCTCGTGTGTTCAAATACCTTACACACACAAAATCATTCTGAGCTTTTCAGCACAAACATTTCCCAATTCCTTCTTTATCCCTTGCTTACAGCCTCCCCATGACTGTTATGTTGAAGTCAATGGGAAACCTATCTGGATAGGTAAAGACTCCTAAATTGCTGGAGTTGGTTTACCATTACTTTGGACAGCTGGTTCTACAAATCTTGTGCAAAAAAGTCATTTGTTAATACATATGCCAAATAGAACAGTTAGACTTTTTTTTTTTTTAAAAAAGGGGTTAAAAAATAAAAGTCTTTTGTCTTAGTGTTTGGGCAGTTTTGTGTTTTGAATCATCTTTCATAGCCATAATATGCTAACCTCATGGAAAAGCAGTATCTACTGAGTGCATATGTTGATAAAATATTTAAAGCTTTATCAGTTTTGTACTATTAAACACACGGTGCGTAAAAGTCTGCTAATTTTGTCAAAATATCATAAGGAAGTATTTCTTGGACTGAAGAAAGTATTTCTCGTCTCAACAAAAGTGATAAGGAAGAATGAGGGATGTCAGGTGGAATTTCAATTTGTTTAGAGGCTATTTTGCTAACTTAAAAAAGGACAAATAATCAAGTAGAAACTTGAATCATGGTTTCGTAGAAGCCCTTGGTACAAGGTAACTCAACATTGTAGGTGGATCTTCTAATTTCTTCTAATTTTAAACAAAGAAGAAGTAATTACTGGTTTCCTAAGACGAAATGTTTAGAGATGCATCTCTCTGTTTTGCATCTCTGAGTTTTGCAGGATAAAGAAAATGTTTTTCTTCCTTTATCTGTTGACCAAAATCCCTACAGAACTGTCCAGAAATGTCCCCATTTAAAAAATATTGGCTTCTCCTTCTCTGATAATTTAGACAGCTATTTCAAAAAATAAATCTTAAGTATTTTACAAGAAAATGTATTAGCTGCATTTCAACAAACATGTTTGCATTAATTTCTTATCAAGTTTATTCTAGTACCTTTACATATGCTTAAAATCACAATACACTTTCTTGTGTTAAAGTTTGGATGTGAGTAATTTGCCTTATTTCCGGAAGAGTTAAAAATCTCTATTTTATTCTCTATTCTAATTTATTTGGAGAAAACGAACAATATGAACAATCCTTTCCTGGGTGTCAATGTTATTTCCAACACTAGGCATAAATCAGCTTTTCTGTCCAGAAGCCTGTTCTCCTTCATGAAAGAAAAGGAAACCCAGTAATTCTATCACTGCCAGTCACTTTCTAAAGCCTTACCTGCAAGTGCTGTGGTTCTGCAAACATTTTCACTCTCTGCTTGTTCTAGAAAAAGCAAATGCATTTATTTTCACTGTGACACTCCCAGCTAAGAAACTGGTATCTGCTCTCCCCAAAATCAGCTGGGTAATTTCAGTGGGAGCAAAGTTCAAGGAAGAGTCTATGGAGGTACCCATCTTTAAGAACACAAGAATGCTGATGCCCTCCATTATCTTCGGTGGGAAAAATTTACAGACTTCAGATTAGATACGTATTGAACTAGGGCCTGAAAATAATGTATTTTATATATAAGACATACTAAGTAATCTCACAGCATGAACATGCAAGTAGGAGGAGATGATGACTGTTATTACTGATATTCTTTCAAAATATTTCAGATCCAGACATTTTACAGATAGGAAAATTAAGATCAAATGAAACAATTTGTAATTTAGAAAGCGTTATTATGCTGGATTCAGCATCATTCTCCTTCTAGCAGAAATACTTGCAATAAACCTGAACAATGACATAGAGTAAATTTTAAAAAGTCAGTGAGGAATAACTGCCTCTTTAATGGGTATGAGAGTACCAGGGAGTATGTGTCCAAATTATTGAAGCTATTGATACACCGATTTTGAGAGGGGTGTTGCTGCAGTGGGACTTTTCACTCCTAAAATCTCAAAAACCAGAAAATAACACAAAGGGCGAAAAATGAAGATGCTTCATGGATATTTAAGCCATGTGGAAATTGTCGGCTAATAATCCAAGCAAGATTTTCTTAAGCTGGAGAAATGCAATATACATCTGACCCTTCAAATATTTGTCTGAACTCTGAGCTTCTGGGCTTCCTTAATCATTTGAGTTTTATAAACTTATTGTTAATACCTTGTTGAAGCAGAAACATTGGCCAGGTGGGTCTTGCTGAGAAGGAAAACTATAGCAAGCTATTATGATACTTCAGGTCTTAAAATACAAGGCTATACCTCACCAGAGTTATTTGATTTGACATCTGGCACATCAACTGATTTTATGAGAGTTGAATAGTGTCTTTGTCTTCACCCTAATACTGTGGAATACACAGAAAATTATTTCTTTAGATCATCCATTATATCAATCAAAATGAAATGGAAACAGACAGTTATTTGAACTATAGAAACTCTACATTAGCAAACTGCTTTAGGGACACTAACAACAAAGAGACACTAACAACAAAAGTCTGATTAGGAGGGAGAGGCTAGGTAAAATGTCAGGAAGCAAAAACATTTGTGAATAAAGACAAAATACATTACATTTCTCGAGCATCCAAATATTTTTTCGGATCGGTTTGCTAGTTTCTGACTGCCCATTTGTCCAGGTTGGACAACCACCAAATTCAGAGCCAAAAAAAGCGGTCATGGAAGACTTGGCACTTGGAGAGGCTTTAAGAGAAGGCTGTTTGTAAGTGGTTTAACCAACTGCTTCTGTTAGTCTTCACTCCTTGCTGCTCCTTCCCTACCTCTCATAAATACAGGACTGGCACAAGCAAGAATAGGGATTAATTGCACTGCAGTAATTTCACATTGGGAATTCTTTTATTAGTATTTTCTTGTGGAAATGGAATAGGAAATTAATTGATAAAGCTTGATTGCTACCTGTCATCTAGAAAGGTTTAATCTTAGGAGGTATGAAGTTAAATCTCCTATTTTAGGTAATTCCATACCAAAACAGTTTGGGTTCATCTGTTTCAAGGCACATTGGTATAAACTTATGACAGGTTTCCCACACAAACTGCTATACAATTCTGAATGGCATGAAAATTGTCTCATCACGGTGGAATGAAAAAATAAATATACCTTACATGATTTTCCCCTTTAAGAAAAGTGCTTTCTGATTAAAATTTCAATTAAATTTAATATGGTGTAAACACCAGTTTAAACTAAGCAGCACCTCCTACTTCCACATTATGCTTTTACATCGCCACAACAACAACAAGAAATAAAAAAGAGAAGATTCCAGCAAAGTTGCAAAACCCTGTCACTGTATCACTTTGTCAAAGTCACTTTTACCTGTAGTAGTTTTCTGCGGTATGTTGCTTTGCAGTAAGTAAACTCACAGATGGATCAGACTGGCAATTACATGCACATTTAAAAATGTTTATAAGGAGTTATCTGAAAGAACACAAGTGTTCCTTTTAAACTTGGAATAGAGAAAATCAATAAGCAGATGAGCTTTAAGGGACATGTGTCCTCATGTTCTTGAAAACTTGGCCTTGACTCTCAATTACATTAGCTGATGTAGTTATAGGAAGAGGCCATGTCTTTATTTGTGTAGATTTTTTTTTTTAAATGGTAAGATCATCCCAGCTATAACCGCTGTAGTATTAAATCCATTTCTTGTAGGCACTGCTACCGAAGTAATTGTTATCCAGCTGCTGGACTGAAGAGAGGACTATAAAGATCATGCGGACAAGGTACTTAGTAGTTAAAAAGTGACACAGAGTTAAAAATAGGAAAGTAGGCAAGAAAAGTTTTGGCTGGAATAACTGATAAACAAAAGGTAAGATCAATTTCAAACAAGTGGAAGGCACATTACTATTCAAGTTATTATTTAAATGTGGGAATAAAATATTCTTAAATTTCATATGTTTTAGAATAGAGGAGAGAGATCCTAGTTAAAATAATCGAACTAACAGACTGAGAATATACTACAGTTTTTTTCAAGGGTTTAAGTACACTCAGAAATTTTCCCTCAGAAGGTCAAAGTGAAGTGTGTTTGATTTTTTAAGATATGAATGAGGTCCCAGATAGAAGACTTGACTGTAGGGACAGCAAAACAAAGTATACCTTAAAAATGTGAAAAAATTAACAGTAATATTTGAAGGACTGGATGAGTGCAGTGAAGAAGGGGGAGAGCTAAGGTGTTTTAAGCTAGAGTCTTGAGTATTGGGGAGAATAAGAGAAGAAAGATTTCAGGTAAATATGGGGAATTTGGGATCATGAGGGAAGACAGATAATGAGAAGTGGATGTTGATAGAGAAAATCATCCAATCTGATACAATTTGGTTACATGATCAGGATTAAACCCAAAACTGAATTCTCCCTAGTTCAGAATTGTAGAATAAGACTGTATTTTTCACTTGGCTGCGTTTTGTGCCTTGAGCTGTATAACATAGGATCACACAGGCATTTAATGTAGCAAATTTCCTACTACTGAAGGGATATGAACGATTATCAGTTCCCTTGAATGTGCTGATCCTTTCTGGTCACCAGTGATGACCAGCCAATGGTGGCTTTTGGCTTTTATGATAACACTTTTATTATTGGTTGTAAAGAAATGCTTTGCAATATGTGGTGGTGTTAGGAGCACAGATGCCTATTCTGTGGACTCTGCTGACCAAAGCTGCTATCAAGTTGCCCACTATTACAAGACATGGATGTGTTCCTGTATGAAATAAAACCATACTCAATATAAGCCAGCAATGGAAGACCTCATGATGGGGAAAATGAACAGTCTAAAAGGAAGGAAAAAAGGCAGATACAGTGGTATCATTCACTGATGCATCAATCATCATCATCTATAATGAGAGTGGAAAAGAGGGTGAGGGACTTCTGAAGAAATATCCATGGGATAAAGAGTTCTTGAACAAGAAAATGTGGAAATTTTTATTAGGTGAGATGCATAAAGAAACCTTGAAAACAAAACCTGAAGGAATTAAACTGAGACTCTTATAAAAAGACCATGAAAATCATCCATGGAGAAATTAAGAAAAGAGAAGATGGAGTGGGTGGCCTAAGTCTGAGACCTTCTAATTAGGATATTTATTTTAAATATGGATTACTAGAAGATTAAAAGTTGGAAACTTCATTATACTAGGAGTCAGGAGAAAAGACCATAAATCAAAAGCTAGAAACTTGGCAAGAGAAGAGCTGAAGTAGATAATGTTTTGTTTGTCATTAATCTTGAGTCTGAATGTCCTCACCCATCAAAGGAAATGCATCAAAAGAAACATTCGCAGAAGTGTAAGAACAGTTCCAAAGGGATTGAACTGGGATTAAGTGAATCAGCAAGAAACAGATAATGGGATGAAGAGGGTATTTGCCATAGGTATTCAAATGCTACACCTTTAGTGTCAAAACTGATACCTTAAAGTGAATATGAAGTTAGTAAAACAATATCACAGAAAAGTGGAGGTTTTATTACAGCGTCACAGTGTCAGTTCACGTTATTTTTCAAGTACAGGAAATTTTGGAATTGGGTATTTTTTTCTTTACTTTTGTAAACAAGTGTTCTTTGCCTCGTAGTCCTTTGCTATAAAATGGTTTTTACACATAAAAAAGGAAATGTGGCTTTTTCAGAACTACAATTTAAGATCATGTAATGGTGGTAAGATATTTCATATTAGCTATCTTTTAAAACAATCTGCTTATTTCAAAGTAATGCTTTTCAAGTAGCTGTGAAGATACTGAGAATCCAATGCTTCTCTTCAGCTGTTGTTACTACATAACTCTTCCAGTGGTCTGTGTCTAACTATTCCCATATGGAAGAAGGAGTAAATTTGGTAAGTATGGTAGAGTATTTGATTGTACTGTCTCACTAAAAAAATGTCTAACCAGTACCTTTCAGAAGATGTTTTGTATTTTATAAGAAAGTAATAGCATTTTCAAGAAGCATACCCCTGCTGTTGTCTAGGGGCCATAGACAGTAAACATATCCTTGAGCATAGCACTCAACATTGCCCATTCTAGACTTCTGAAGTGGTATAAGCTCTCAGACAAAAGGAAATAGTAGGTATTTGGATGAGGAAGATCCAGAAGGAGTTGTCCAGTTTATCTTAGCGATAGCTGAGTGACAATCTTGGTATTTTGGTAAGAGTTTGAAGCTTCTTTGGACTGACCTTGAAAGTATTTTTGAACTTCAATTCATTGCATGAATGTCCCATATCATCATTTAAACATCTTTGTAGTTAAAAGTGTAAATGTGTATGTACTGAGAAAAAAAATGGGGCTCACCTGTGGGATAGAAAAAAAAAAGCCCCCGAAAAATTCAGAAATATGTAAAAAAGATGTTTTAATTGAATTCAGAAGACAGACATCTCAGTGTTTTTTTAATGAATTATTCTATTATTATATTGCTTTGTGAATGCCAGTCTTTTTGCAATTTAACTATTTAACAATCAATTAAATCTTACCTTTGCCATCTTGGCTTTTTCAAATGTACTTCATTTACCAGATGTACCTTTAATGATTCAGGCACACAATTTTGTGAAGTCAGCAGAAGGCACTCAAGCGATACAGCAAGGAGAAACAGAGGTGAACAAATACGAGTGGAATAATCATTATGGTGCTGAAACAACAGCACTCTATCATGGGGAGAGAAAATTCAACAATTTAAAAAATGTGGTATTCTGAAAACTACTCATGCCCATCCTCAAAATACAGGGAAAATACAGCCTTTTTATTTGCAACATGTACTTTTCCTTTTAAAAAAAAAATATTTTGAAAGTTACAGTCTGCATTACAACACATTGTTTTGTATCACTGGATTGAACACCTGAGCAAATTTTTGCTGTCTCTTTCATTATACCCTGTGCTATGTATAATGAAGGTATCTAAACTAACAACTAACTATTGACAAAAGACAGGATCTCAGTTGGCTTCCCCATCCACATATTCTCTCCTCTCATGCTGGCCTTAGCTATCACGCAACTAGAGGACAAATGGATTCTGATGGCTCTACCAATAGAAATCTATTCTTTCTATTAAAAAAAAGAAACTGCAAAACTTTTGTTTCAGTTCTGTCAGCTGAATCAACTCACCTAATATCCACACAGATACCTGACCTAACAGGAGGAGAAGAGCAGGAGTATGCCGTCAAAAGCAAGAGCGAAGGGAGTATCCCACTGTGGAAGCAGCTTGTTAAATTAGAGTAAAAGATGTATCTTGGGGAACAAACTGGTTTAGAATAAAGTCTGTTCTAGGAAAAAAGTTAGAAGTCATACAGGACAAAATCTATAAACAGGTACTTTGATACTGTAATTTAGGCTTAAAGTCAGAGAACTCTTTAGGCGTATCTGTAGCATTTTGTTCGTTTTAAGGGTACACTTAGGCATTCCTAGGTAGAAACAGAGCTATGAGAATTTATGCTAAAACAACTTTACCATATACCATAAGCAGGTAGATTCATATATTTCAGTTAAGTATAGTTCAATTAACAGTCTCATTTGTTACCCACCAAGATGTGAAACCACAAGGTGAGGTTAAAGCATCATCAAGGGTATCTTCATCACTTCAATATCATTGCCTTAAAAAGCACTGACCAGGAGAAGTAGATGACCTCATTTCAGAATTATTACAGTACCAAGAACTCAGTTTCAACATTATAATTCATTTTCCTAGAGAATATTTCAAATTTATGATCAGTTTCCTGACATGTAATAGCTAATCGTTAAGGATAGCCACTTTAACATAATATGAATACACATTTCTCCATAGGTAATACAACAGTTCCTGCATTAGCATTATTGACTAAGGTGCATTTAACTTCTTCACTAACACTTAATGGAAGGTTAATGTATAAGTCAGAAGATTAAATGGCTTTTACTTAAAACAAGTATATTGATTAAAATAACTTAGTGTGGTTTTTAAAGATGATGATATAAAAGTAGTCACACTTTTTAATATTTTATTAAATATTATGAGCAAAATGTGGGCTTAACTGACCAAAATTACAGGAAGTTATTATACTAATTGTACTTTGAGCTAATTATTGCTCATAGTTAACAAATGAATATTTTATACTGAAAAGTAACAAATCATTCCT
>NW_010407736.1:13637-22023 GCF_000710305.1 Buceros rhinoceros silvestris | reverse complement strand
TCCTGCTAAATTCAGCACTCAAAAGTAGTTTCCTTCCATCAGTCCAGGAATTGCCCTGCTACTGTGAGCAAAGTCCTCCATATGCCACCTTCTCTTTCATATGCATGGCACTACTGAAGAGCAGGGTAACTTTCCCACTACAGATCGCCTGTTCATTGCCAATGAAGTGCACTTCTATTTCCTTTCCATGTATTGTCATTCAAAAGTATGCGTTAAATTTTATACACATGGTATCTCAAATCCTAACCTATAGCCATAAAACTGGGACTAAGCAAATTATCTTGTAGATGTTTTTAATTTAAATTCAGGATTCTGCATTCTACAGCACTTAGGAGTAACATGAAATAAAGATGACTGGAGCCTTTCGCCTGTTCATTCTTTTTAGTTTCAGCTCAGTTAGAGGCTTGTGCTGAGAATTTTTCATGTAATGCTACACAGGGCTTCTCCTAGGGTCTCTTGCTCCATATTCTTCTCAGTCTTTTCACTGTTGTGGAATTGTTTTCATGAAAGGAAAATATATAGTCTGTGGTGAAAATACTGCAACAGTTCTGACGGACGCAGGTAAGCAAACACTTTGGATATTGATGGCAGTGTATTAAGTTCCCTGATGTCATTGGTGATTATTGTGTGCTGCTGAGGCAGAAGACTTAGGCCAGAAAAAGATGAGCCTGGTAAAGAAAGGTTTGATTATGCTGGCTTTGGTGAAGCAGAACAGCTCTAATTGTGGGTGGATGCTGAGGATGGACAGGTCTTGTTTGACTGCTACTCTGATTCTGTTTGTTTGCAGAGGGGCACTGCACCTGCAAGCCATCTCTCTTTACATCTTTCAGAAACACATGGCTTTTGCTTGAACTAGATTTTCAAACTGACCTAGATAGGGCACATGATGTAACAAAATCCACTAATCATAATTGAGTTCTTTAAACATCTCTTTGTTCGCTGAGAAAAGAATAAAAATTGTCTGTAAGGTTTCATGGCTCTAGTAGAAAATATTTTTTATTTATCTTCCTTTTAAAATTTCAAACATGTTTCAAATTCGAGAACATGGAAAAATTTCTGTAATGCTAGAAAAGTGATGACCACAGAGAGATAAGATAGTCTAAAAAGTTAGGAGTGACACTGTAAAGACAGTAAGAATGAGGCTGCTCACTCTATCTCCCCAGGCAAGAGCTAGCAGGTATCAAATACAGGTATCAAATGCATCTATGAGAGTGAATGTTCAAAGAAAGGAAATGTTTCTTTTTGACATAGTTAAGCTGTAAAATGCTTTGCAACAGAAGGCTGCAGGACCTCTCAGTGTACTTGGATTGAAAAATTCACTGGACAAATCCAAGGAAGTAAAATACGTTATAGATATTTAATTCAAAACTATGCCTCTGCATTGGAAAATCCCAAGCAGGAGTCTGGAAGAGCATTCTGGAAAAGCACCGTTGTGTTTGGTAAAGTCAGTCCAGAATTATGAAGACTGAGCAATTTTAAACAGAAGACTGAAAGGAGACCGTTAGGACCAATTAATGACAAGTCTCTGCCTAATCATGGAACACATGAGAAAAAATCTGGAAAAAAATAATTGTCTCAGACTTGCCCTTGACTTTCTGTTTCCCTTCCACACTCAAGTACATTTTTCTCCCTTTCTGTTATATCTCAACCCCCCCCCCTTCATTGACAGCTGGTTATTCCAAAATCTTTCACACACTGTCCTTTCACTCTGACGTTATTTCAGCCTTGAGCTGGACACCGCCAGTGTTGTATCAGTCATTTTTAGTTCGTGTTTTAAAGTGTCTGTAGTATTGAACAGGTAGCATCCTCATTACAACAATGGGGTTGAGATATTCTGTGTTAAATTGTTATTACATTCTTTAGCCATTAAACCTTGAACCAGCAGAAGGTGATGGTAATTTATACGAAAACAAGTCTGAGGAAAGTTGCCACAAGCAAAGCTGAAAGTACAAATAATGTCTGATTGAGTGATTGTGAACTGATTCAATTTAAATAATAGTAGGTTTCCAATGAGAATTTGTGTTTCAAAAGGACAAACTTCAATAAATTGAGGGAACTCATTAGTAAAGTAGCCAGCTACTTTGAGCTCTGAGATCTGAATGTGGACGGAGTAAGAATTTTAAAGAAATCTATCAGGTTACTGGTAGTGCCGTAAGTTTACAGGATAGGAAATGTAAGGCTTGGTTTAAAGGTGTAGGGGTGGAAGCGAAAGGTGAGAAGAGATTAGTCTGATCTCAGTAGTATGCTAGGCTTTAGCTTCTAAAGAGTTGAATAAAAAGACATTCAGATAAAACAGTAGAAAATGCAACAGAGGTTTGTTAAAGGCCTTTAGTATATGATCAGATACACTAATCTGATATCCTTTTTTGATAATGCTTTGTTTTCTTTTTTTTTTTTTTTCTGCACAAGGGAAATATAAACTAGATTTACTAAAACATTTGGTATGGTGCCATATAGGAAATTACTACCTCAGCTAGAGTATGCTGGGATTAAGACAAGAATTGTAAGGTGGATAAAGAACTGTAGAGGATAACAAAAGATTACTGAAGAGGAACTACTGGGTTTTATGGAGCTTATTTGTGAAGTTCAGGAACCAATCTGTTTATTTCTGTTAACGACATTAAAAAAAAAAAAAAGTTCCAAAAAAGAGCATGAGCAGAACAGAGTTATCAAAACAAAAGATGTATGTAGATATTATCAGGAAATAATCAAGTGATCTTAAAGGACTAAAATATCACAAATGGGATGAAATATTGCAAAATTGAAGTTAATTTAATTTGGGATTAGCAACAAACTTCTGTTGTATGCAAGGATAACATCAGCTGAGAAGAAATGAGAGAGTTATAGACCTGGATATGATTGAAAGGGCTTGGACTGCTCACAAATGAGACTAAATTAGTATTTTCTTTACCACCGAGGAGAAAAAAAACCATGCCGAAATATACTACTCAGAGGAAATGACATTTTCTTTCAAATTGATTCAAGACTATTTTCTTCTAACAAGCCAAATGGAGGCTCAAGGTTTAAACGATAGAGAAAACCCCACATTTATGACAGATCTTAAAACAACTGTGAGGAAACAATGTCTGTTATGAGAGGCAACTGGACTCAGTGACCCAGAAAATCCAGTCTTGGGTTTACACACTAGAAGTATGAAGACAAGCAGTCTGGTAGGGTAAACTGTCTGTAGAGATGCAAATAAAACAAAAAGTATTTTTTACTATATCGTGTTTTAGGTCCAAAGAACTTCAGCAATTTTCTAATTTCTCTCTCTTTCTATTTTTTTTTAATTTTTTATTTAAACCAGCACTGACTGGGCTGATAAAATAAGTACTGAGCACACTTTTTAAAGAAAGTTTATGGTCTTATATCTCCTTTACATAATAACATGAATATGGTTTTTACCAGGTATTGTTAAAGGGCAAAATTTTCAAAGAGAGAGTAAGCAAAGTAAATCAGTAGTAACCGTCCAGTTGAAAAGTCTGCTGTAGCCCCCGGGATAAGAAACAGAGAGAAGCGTTGGGTCCAATACAGGGTGTCTTTCACAACTGGCAAGGAAAAATCAAGATTGGTGCTCCAGTGAACTGAATATTTTCCTCCATCTGCTCCAGACATAACCTTCTTCTAAGCTAAAGAGAATGTGAGAAAGAGATGCAGAGACTTTTTGTTTGGTGGGTTTTTTGTTTTGCAGGCACTGCTTTCCCACAACGCATTAAAGACACAGGAGCCGACACTGACTGGCACAGGCTTTCTTAGAAAAAGTGACAGCTGCCCTGTACACTAGTCCACTCCAGAGCATGCACTCAAGAGTGCTGCAGCAAAGCCAGCCTGCATGCTGTGACCCTGCCTGTGTGTGACCAGGCAGCATCTGTGAGAGCAGACAAATTACTGGGACTGCCAGGCTGACTGAGCTGCCCTGAATCCCTGTGGGACTGCTTGAGAGTGACCTGAGCTGCTGAACTGTCTTTGACTGCAGTTGTAACAGTTATAAACAATAATTATTAATACTTGCCTGGTGACAACCTAATAGCTTGAAATATTCCTGAAGTATTCTACTTCCTTTAGCTTACAATAATGATAAAGTTTACAATTACAATCGGTTTACAATAATAAATTTTACTAATCTGTCGAAATGTCTTTTTTAGATAAGGATGACTGAAAATATTAAATCTGGAGATTAAGATCTTTTTAAATCTAACTTTTGAATCTAATTAAGCATTAATTTACAGATAAGTAAAACAGTTTAGTTAAAATAAACCTTGGGAAAATTGCATATATCATAAGGTCAGCTGCTCTAATTTCGCAGAGCTTAATGTTTTTGCACTACAGTTTTTACACAGGGCAAGAATTGCCTGGTTTAGAAGAAAGCCTGGATCCCACCTGAAAGGAGATTCTTAGCACTGCTATGTGTACATGGAAAGCACTCACTGCTTCATGCTCCAGTCTTCGCAGGATTTGTCTGGATTTTAAAGGGCTTAGAGCAAATGTATTAGCCAGTCTAAGCTGCTATCCTGGATAAACCAGTATAATACTTTACAACTCCTAATAATAAGTCTTGAAGTGTGAAAAGTAAGTAAGTTTAAAAGAGTCTGGCTTTTTATACCAAATACATGTTATGAATTTTAATGGATGAATGGTATGAATTCAATTTTGTGAAATCCATGCATTTAAAACTAATTTATTCAGTAGAGCTCCACAGCTCTGTTTCCATATTGGACTTGAAAAACAAGTTAATTTTTTGTACTGGCATGTCCATTATTTTTTAAGATCTCCCCATCGCGTCAGTGACAAAATTGCAATGAAATTCAAATTCTTCCTAATTTCAGTGCACACAGATAATGACTCACTTTCTCTTGAAATGGGTATTTATCCATGGAAGAGGTCCATATTGCACAGTGCATCTGAAGTAAAAGACCACGCTCTTTCCTGAGCGTTCTGGAAAGTCCAGCTAGAAGACTTTCGATGACATATGTCTTTGAGTAATCTGACAGCAGTTCAGGGTGCTGGACAGTGAAAATTATTTTTTTTCTCATTTGTGAACCCAACCTATGGATCTGTATACCTCATTTAGTACATGCATAGCTGTTTTAAAATAAATATAGAGCAGAGGTGTTGTGTGTATGGAAGCAATGCATGCAACATCCAATAAGAGACATACACACTAGTGTCTTGCTTCTCAGTGCATGGCCGTGATGTTGAAGCTCAAATATCAAAACTGGGCTTTCGTACTTGTTATGCAGTTCATGAGAAAAGAGTGAGTTGAAAGTTGTAATGTCATAAAAGTCAGCATGGAAAGGGAGATGTTTTTGTGTTAGAAAAGTACCACTCAAAGAGAGTTGCTAAAACAGTTTTCACAACAGCTGTCTAAGTTGAGGCATGCAGGTATGCACTTTCATTTCCCTACTGCAGTTACCATTCAACCTCAGCCATCATAGCTTACTTGTTAATACGTTTATTTGTTGACAAAGTGGTGATTTACATTCAAACTCCAAATCTCTTTCCTACTAATGAGCAGAGTAAGGTAGGAGGGCACCACTCTTCATCTCTTCCTGATGCAATAACCCTCAAAAAGGATTATGAAACAATTAGGTGACATGAGTTAACAAAGAACAGTTGAACTGCAAGTACGCTTCGCCAAGAGGAGAAATTTAACTTCTTATAGGACTACATAATTCTTTTAAAGACCAAACCCTTTAAGAGTGGAGACTGGACACAGCCCAATGCTTTATTTGCAGGTTTGGAGCTACCTGCTTCGTTCAGTCCCCCCACCCCTAAACATTTTTATGCAAAGGCTCTAGTTTGTAATGCAAGCTATGAGGACTGCCGAGCGGGGAGTAATAATACTTAGAAAGTGCCTGTAAATTTGAGGTTTAACCCTTGACTAAACCCCGCCCTGAGCCTGTCTGTTAAAATAACAGAAACACATCAAACACATCTAAAAATAAACAGTTTTAATTGTACTCTGAGCATTCCGGGTCAGATTAATCAGGGCGTGTAGTGTTTTCTCTTTTTAGTTCTGGTTAGATTAAATAAGAAATAGAGGTACAAATTGGCACTGTTCTGTGCATACCCAAAGCATAACTGGAAACATTTTAAAAAACACTGACAGGGTTTTAATGTTTATCAGGAAGGGTGTTAATGAGTTTCTAAGCGGGAGGAGGGGGAGGTTGAACTGCAATTTTTTCCTAATATTAAAAGGCTGAAAGGAGGAAACTTCCTCATATCCTGGTTTCAGAAACAGGTAATTATAACCTACCTACATTTCTTTTCATCCCTAGCTGCATGTTTGTACCCCACTAAATCACTCTTATCTTTATAAGAAATTTTTGTAAGAATATGCACCTGCTAAAACTAGTTTTCTACAGGAAAAAAGTGCGAAGCTGTTACCAAAACCAGAAAATCACACTTAATTAGAAAAAGTTTGTTGACACAAAAGTCAGGAAATTTTTGAATTAAAAAAATATTTTTTATCAATTTCACAATGAATAGTAGTGAGCAATAAAGATATCAGAAAAATAAGTCATGAAAGACTACAAATATGAGAAAATGCAATTCAGTTCCAACTTTGAAAATTTTGAAAAAATAAAGATCCTCAGGTTTTAGGCAGTTAATTGATACTAAAATACCTTGTACAAATAATACAAACACAATCACAATGATTGTATTTATCGCCAACTTAAGTCTAATGATCAAGAGAATTTTTAAATTTCACCTTCTCCTCAGGTAAGCTCCCTTGGACAAAGATGGAGACTCCTATGTACTTAGTATATAGGACAAAAGGAGCCTGATCATGCTTGAATGAGAGTGTTTCATTGACTTGAATAGGAGCAAGATTGCTCCATCAATCTAGATTTTCTTTCTTCTTCTTCTTTTGTTTCAGATTGGTAACTCTGGCTCGAGCTGTCAGTCAAAACCCTTGTTAGATAAGTCTCAACGCCACATTCATATTTTCAATGACATTTATAAGGATTTATATTATACATATATTTATGTTTCACTTACAGTTTAACAGCAATAGACCTTTAGCACCTGAGAGCTGAACAAGCTGATTGCTTCCTGATATTAGGAGCCCAACTTCAGCTTACTTTTTTTAAATAGAGAATTAATGATTTTTAAACCTATATAGATTCAGCTTTTATCCTTACTATAACCTGCGAGCGGCATACAAAGCTTGTGATTACATGGCTAATTCAGGGAAAAATTAGTACTGCTTACCTATTGTTTTGACAAGTTTCATTGATTGTTCTTGATTATGATAATTAACTCTAATCACCTACTTGCTCCTGCAAAGTATA
The DNA here is from genome assembly GCF_000710305.1 of Buceros rhinoceros silvestris. Taxonomy (NCBI): domain Eukaryota; kingdom Metazoa; phylum Chordata; class Aves; order Bucerotiformes; family Bucerotidae; genus Buceros; species Buceros rhinoceros. The sequence goes on along the minus strand of NW_010407736.1, from coordinate 14,728 downwards.
TGATCTTTTAGGTGCTTTTCACAAAGCTTTCAGCCAGCAAGAAAAACAAGAGTTCAGCTGAGACAAAAGTTCCACTCTGAAGGCTTTAACTGATCAATCTCAGCGGGATATCTTTGTTTTGAATTCCATTCAATTTAATCCTGGCTTGCAATATAAAAACATCTCCATATTATTGATCATGGACTGCCTAGAATTATGTAAAACCCTTCAAGTTAGTATAGATTCATTACGTTATTTAAGCATTATGCCCTGAATAGTTAATGTATTTGCAAAAAACTTATTTGTCAGTTTATCATTTTTCTTCTGTCTGAACTGTACTCCTGATGAGGAGAACAGATCTCTGTCAAACTAGTAATAACTAAACCCAGGAACGGTCTGTACTAGCATGATTTCCAATAGAACAGATGTTTATAAGGCAGACTGATTTAAGGCACATTTCTCCATTTATTTCCCTCAAAAGGTTTTTTAGAGGGGGTAACATTTTTCAGTCAAACTGGTAAATAACTTTATTTAAGACTCTCTAGCCAATAACATGTTATAGATAAGTACTAAATAATTATTTGAAGTATTAACTATTGCAATATTCCAGTGGTCTGCAAATTCAACCCACCAGGCTATGTGATGACCTTATGAATTACCAGACTAAGCACAGGGCTGAAGATGTAGCATTTTTCAGTCTGGGTTTCACAAGTGATATGAGCACATAATCTAACAATTTCTTCTGACTATAAAATCCATGTTTGTACAAATTGCTTCACCACAAACTATCTTTGGTTTTCTGAAGAAATACAGAAGTTTATAAAATGATATTTCACATACTTTTCTTGCACAACATAAAGGATATTTATTGTAGTTTTTAAAATATGCATTGAATGCATTAGGTATTATCAGTCTTGGCTTTTGAATACGGTGGTCTTCTAAGCTGTTCCCTTAAGCAGTATCAGTATGTCCAAACCCTTGCAGGCAATGTAATTTTAGCCTTGCTTTCATTGACATCTCTCGCCTTTCTTTTGTTCACCTCAGACTTCTGATTCATCTGTGCTCTCATTTTGAAATTCTCACTGTGACATTTAATGTGATCACTGACTCTT
>NW_010407736.1:12822-13563 GCF_000710305.1 Buceros rhinoceros silvestris | reverse complement strand
CTTTCCCACCATCCTGCTCCTTTTATTCTGTTTTGTTCTCATTCAGTCTTTCAGAACTGTTATATTATACTCTAAATTACAATTTATAATTATGATACTTTTTTTTTAAAGCTTCTAACTATGCTTCTTTCTTGGTTTTTCCCTTTTGGTACTCTCCAGCTCTTAAAATTCTTCTCAATATATATTTTTTTCTTTTTTTTTTTTTTGAACATTAGATCTATTGAATTCAGGTTTCTTTCTTTTCTTTCAAGCATGTTATTTTGTTCTCACTCAAGATAACCAGGAATTTACATATTTCTTTATGTAACTAATTAAGACATTTATTTCTCTTACTGATACATTGCTTTCATTGTTTTCAACGAAATTAACTATATGCACCTAAAATGCATCATGACAGTGAAGGAAAAGTATAAAAATGAGTATTAGGTAAATTACCTCTTTGCACTATTAGGCTCTGCAAAGTGTAGTGTAGTTTGATACACTCTAAAACACTCCATACAATTTCCAATGGTTTAGGTACGATCCTTTGAATACACTGTCTTTCCTGTCCTATCTGACAGAGACTTTTCCCCAGCTCTTCAATTTTGCACCCTTTTCTGAGTTTCAGAATGAAGGCAGGAGGAACTTCAACAGCCAGTCTTTCTTAACATCAAAATAAATTGGTACAACTTTATTCCAAGAAAAGGAGATGGGAAGCTGTAGGTCCAGTGGGAAGCTGAGGAAGTCACTAGATGAGGTCAC
>NW_010407736.1:10928-12743 GCF_000710305.1 Buceros rhinoceros silvestris | reverse complement strand
CTTTCCTGGAATAATAATTCCATTAATTCCATTATTATATGCATTATATGCATTTTCATATTTGTGCAGTGGTGCACTAAGGAAATTTTTAGCTATTGAGAGTGTTGCTACCACACAGTTTGTCCAGTTATTAGTCCAGCAAGTACAACACTTCCTTAAAGATCCTCCCTCAAAATTCTGTGGGTTTCTCTCATGTACTTCTATTACTCCATTCTCTTATTCCTACACTTCAAGAAAACACTCTGCTAGTTCAGAGTCAGACGATTAGTACAGCAAGGAGTAACCTACCAGATGACTAAGGGTCACACTGAAACCTGTGCTGCAGCCCTTCAAAATATATAGCATCAAGATGTGTTAAATTTGTCACTGACTCATACTTACCCAGCTATATCTGTGTTAGTGAATAAAGCAGATCCATTCTTTGGTCTCGATCTGAATGGTATGGCATTGATCATATCCATATACAGAAATCCTCGTCTAGCTGGGTATGTCGTGCTAAAGAGGATGCCAACTATTAGCTCCCTTTGGTTCGTTCATGAGGATATACATGTTGCAAAGCTCTGGAAAGCAGAGAGACTAAGAAAGTGAAGTTGTGATGCAACTGAGTTGCAAAGAAGTTGGATGCCCAAAGACTTTTCCAGGAAAGATCTGGGATGAGAAGATTCTGAAAATAAACATCTGAAGAGAAGCAGAAGCTACAAACTCTCTCCACTGAGACTGCCTCTTACCTTTTGTTGTGGCACTTTTTAATGTGTGTATAATCTGGCTATGTGCATTACAATTTCTGCCCCATAGGATGGGACTTTAGAATTGTCAATATTTAGACGTCAATATCGCTGAGAAAGCACAACCAAAGATCAGAGCTATCCAGGAGTACCAACTTTTCACTAAAACACAGCCATCTCACTAAATTGAGAAGAAATTGGCAAGAAAAACATACAAAACTGTTCTGGCTCTATGTAATTACTAGATCATTCTAGCTGTGCAACAGTTAAGCGGGAGGAGTTTAGACAGTCTTTACAGCCAAATTATGCTGGAACAAAGCATAGCAGTTGCATCTGATGATTTATAACTTTTTGTGTTGCTTTCGTGCACTAACGTTGTAATTGTATCAATAAACAGGTAAGAGGTCATCTTTACTAATTCATGCTTATTGTTCCTAAACACATAAATATGTGCCTCCCTTAGTATATATTGCAGGAATTGTAGTTATGTTACTGAAGGATACCTTTTTGATTCTTAGTACTGTATTCACTTTTCTCTAGTTGTCTACAGTTGTATATTGTTATTAGCAAATATGAATAGTTGATAACTTGCTAGTTATTTCCATTCCTTTATGCTCCACAGTCCTCACAGTATGAATCTCAATATTTGTAGACAGACATCTTATCTAAATATAATTCTAAGCAAATACTCTGAAAGTTAAATCCATCATTTCTTAGCTGTTCATGTGTACTTCATCATTAAAAAGATATCCAAGAGTTATCAATTCCAGCTATTTTGGTTGGCACGCCTCTGGAGGTGAGGTTCATACCAGCAGATGAGTGCCTCTACCCATACATAAGTCACCAAAAGCTACGGCTTTTTGCTTCCTCTTTCCAGCTCTGGTCCCAACCCAGTTCACTGAGATGTCCACCTGGATTTCCGATTTCCCCAGGAGAACATTTGCCCTTCCTGATGCTATGTTTTTGAACCTGTTTTATAGGTGACTAGGCGTTCATGGCTGTGGAATCTTGCTCTTGTTGTCAGAAGTAGCATCCTCCTCAAGACCTCCTGCTTTGCTTGACTCTTGCTTTCCTTTTTGTCCTTGGGGGG
>NW_010407736.1:9714-10886 GCF_000710305.1 Buceros rhinoceros silvestris | reverse complement strand
TGGGGTGGGGGGGCGGAGAGGAGTGGGGGGATGCTTAGGCTGTGATCTCCATAGTGTCCCCCCTCACGTTTGTTACCTCTGATACCTCTGGATACACAGAAGCCTGATTACTTTTTGCAGCTCCTCACTTACACTGCCACAACTATCAGCACTTGCCTGTCAGAGGGGAGGCTGCTGCCATTACTCCTGGCCACGGCCCAAGGAATTCCCTAGGCCATAGACCATGGGAATTCTTTGACCCTGACAAAAGCATACACCTTCAGGAGTTGTACAGTGTCAGAAATTGTGGTACCAGCCACAATATGATGTGTCACAAGATCTGAACTCCACATTGGGACATCTCTCTTCTACTAGCAGCACCTCTGGAGCCAATACGAACCCCTGCATACCAGATGCCATTTTAGCTGCCTTGTTTCTTTTTCCATAACCTTCTGGAACTGTCTCTGCTTGTGGTGTTCCTTAACTACCAGATAACTACGAAGCCTCAAGTCAGTCTGCTCGACCCTTCTGTGAAATTTCCTACTTTGCAAGGAACTTTGCACACCATCTTGTAATCTTCTTATCACAGCTCTTTTGCTTTGAATTCCTGGGTATGCCGTGCAGTTTACACCATGGCCCCAAGAAAGAGAATAAAGTTACTCAGCAGACTACATAAAGCCTGGGGAGGCAATGAGGTTCTTCAATGGTGAATCTAAGTTGAGAGAAAACTTGGTGAGGAAGGAAATTTTAAGTGAGATCTGAAGCCTGAGAAATGCTAAACAGGGCAGATTATGTAAAGAAATTGGAGTGGAGATGTGGTGTTTTAACAGGGAAAAAACTGGAGGAGAGGTTTGTTTGGAATGGGTGAAACAGAGGGCGCAATGCAAGAGGAAATGGACACAAAAAATCCCCAAACTGTGCCCACTATCAATTGCTCACCAGCTGAATACTGTATCCTAATGCAGATGTACAAACCTGGAAGAGAAGACAATATAAACCTCGTTTTTGAATGGTTAACAACATCCTGTCAACAAATACCTTTTTCACAGAATCATAGAATCACTTTGGTTGGAAGAGACCTTTAAGATGACCGAGTCCAACCATTTATCCTGCACTGCCAGGGTCCCTAAACCATGTCCCTCATTGCCACATCTACACATCTTTTAAACACTTCCGAGGATGGTGACTCCACT
>NW_010407736.1:0-9462 GCF_000710305.1 Buceros rhinoceros silvestris | reverse complement strand
CTTCCGATGCTTGACCACCCTCTCTGTAAAGACATTTTTCCTAATATTCAACCTAAATTTCCCCTGGTGCAACTCGAGGCTGTTTCCTCTTCATTGTTACTTGGGAGAAGAGACCCACACCCAGATCCCTACACCTCCTTTCAGGTAGTTGTAGAGAGTGGTGAGGTCACCCCTCAGCCCCCTTTTCTCCAGGCTGAACAACCCCAGTCCTCTAGGTACGTTTTGTACATAATAAAATTTATTATTGAAAAAAATCAGTTTATTTTTCTGAGAGCTGCTACTTTCTAGTATTCTGCATAAGTTAATCACTGTCTAACTCTGGTTCTCATCTTTCACAACAGCAAACTACCTATTGCAGGTGTATAAATTAAGCATTTCCAATTGCGTTTTGCTTTAGTTTGTCATACTGCTCTTTGTTTCCACATTCTCCCATTTTCTTTCAGCCTTTTGCACAGCTATTCTATCTGTTATCTGGACTTGTCATGTCTCTGACGACATAGCAAAGTGAAACAGTACAGTCACCAGAACATAACTTGGGGTTACTACTTTCTATCAGTGATTTCAGCTCGTTTCAATCCCTCCATTTTTTTTCTTAAACAAAGAAATCTGCTTGCAGCTTAACTACAGGCCTCCTGTTCTTGGTTAATAAACATAAATGTCACTGAGTTGCTTGATTCCTTTATTATCTACTTTAATCCTGGCTGATGCTTCTTGACTTGTTGGAACCTGTTAGTGTCAAACCACTCCATGACATCTCTCCCTGTGACATTCCTCAGGAATTCCGTCTTTATTCCTTCCTGGCTTTTGCCTCCCATGAAGGTGATTCGGTTGCAACTCTAGATAATAAACATGCTTGAGGTTTTTCAATTTTGTTCTTTCAGAGGAATGGGCACTTGCACTATTGATGATTCTTATCAGCCTTACTGTACTTAAAAATACAGAGAGATTTAAGGAAAATGTATTGGCTTTTTCTTTCCAGCTGAAAACACACAACTTAGACGTCGCAGTTCTGCACTAACCTGGGTATGGAAGGGAAGATCCATATTATGATCATACCTTTCTTTTTACTTCATTAAAAGCTTTGATGCGTTTTCTAAACAACGTGTTTTTACACAGAACGTTTCGGTCTCTACTCCTTTTCTGTAGTTATGCCTGTAAAATGTGACTAGAGCATACACAATATGATACAACTGGTAATGATATTACACTACTGGTATGTTGAGGGCTGAGATATGTTTACAGTTAAACTCTGACGTTAGTGGATGAAAATAGTTCAGGAAACAGAAGCTCATGCATTTTTATCAGCTTAGCTTGCACAGACTTTATACAATTTGTTTAAAACATACATCTACCAAATTGAGAAGCAATAGTAAATCCAGTTTTTAAACCTAATTCTGAAATCCATGTTATGCATGAATAATTACTGTTTAACAAAATTATAGGTGCTAGGATAAATGGAAACCAATCCTTCATTCCAAACAGCAGAAGAGACCTAACAGATAACACAAAGAGATACCGTATGAGAATACATCCACTGAACATCCACTTAATTTGCAAGAGTTCAAAGGACATTCAATCCCAACAGAATGACATCAAAAAGGATTGTAAAAATATCTTGTCAAGCAGCATTGTTATGCTGTCTAGCTTTTTAATCGTAGCATAATGTTAATGCTATTAGAATTTCTATAAAGACACACAGAGGTCAAGGATGCAAGAGGGAAAAAAAGAAAAGGGTAAAAGAAGAAAAGATTAGATGTGCTAATTACATTTTCTGGACCTCAGCATGATGGTGTGACCTATATTTATGCATTTTGGCCTGATAATATTATTTTAAAACTATTTTTTCAAAATTAGCTTGTTCTAGAGTAAAGTCTGTTGAGGAAGATCAAGGGAAAATATGGGCTCCTTACACAGGTGAAATCTTTTCCCCCCGGTTCCTCTAACTGGAAAATCTTCCACCTTCAATTTATACAAATTTACATTTCAATTCTTCCACTCACAAGAAGATGAAATAAACTACATATTTACAAAGATATATGTTTATAGTTGATCTTGTATAGTAAAACTAATTTTGTGCCTGTATGAATCTGCGACTCTGTGTGCTAGGTTACACATTTAATTACAATTCTTCATCTAACAATCATAGATATCATATTCGTTGCCTTATTGTAAAAAAAATAGTAATGTAAATACAATATTTTCACATAGTTTTACGTATCTACACTTGACTTTGTTTCAGGTAAGAATGCCATTGAAAGCACTGCTAGTTAGTGCAAGAATTTTGTGGCTTTTGTGCTGTCAGTGGGGGCAGGGAAATGCTCAGTTTTCTTGGTTATTTTTTACATTGTTATTCATATTTGTACAAGCTTCTAATACACTGCAACTTTGACATTAAATATTGCCTCTGGCCTATAGTTAGCACAGTCTATTTAAATTTCAATTGGAGAAAAAGACACCTTTTTGTATTATGTGATCAAATTTTGAAGCTCTGTAATTTTCTTGCCGCTTGTAGAAACAAAGCACCCAGGCTCACAGAGAAAGCCCTTTTTACAAGCTGTAAATATTTGCTGTTTGTAAAACCTCAATGAGGGTTTAGTTATTAAAAAACTAAAGGAAGAAAATTACTAATAATGATTAGTTTTAGCTAATGAGATGTTTTTATGCAAATGTATGAACCTTAAATATGACCTGGAAACAAAAGACTGCTTAACAGTTACTATTAAGCTATACATTTGGAGATCAATTAAACCGAACTCTTTCTAATGATCAAGCTGCACCAGAGTTGCTATGGAAACCTGGAAAGAGAGAGATTCAGAATGCAAAATAGCTACGGAAACAACAACAACATCAAATATTTGTAAACAAGTATTATAGAATGCATATAATCAGTTAAGTAATAAAAGGCTGATTCAATTCTTTTCCACCCCAGCAAGTCTGGGCACTTTTCTATATGAAGGTGCCAGTTAGTCCATATTTGGATGCCACAAACCAGGGCAATGCCAAGATAATCTTTTTGTAATCAACAAAATTTCCTTAAATTACAAGATGGGATAGAAAAAAAGAATTACTTCAGACATCTCCAAGAATTGTACAGTCATGTCATTACAAATTGCTGGTAAAGAAAAAATACATTTGTGGCAAAGAAAGTTCAAATCCTGATGGTTAAAAGCAATATTAATTCTTTCCTCTATACCTTAAATTAAAGTGATACTTATATCAGAAGCTTAAAAATACTCAGATTGTCTTGCGTGAAGGCCGTTGGCTGCTTCATATTTTTTCAGTCTGTTTTTTACACCTGTATCTTAAACAATTCCTGAACATCTGTAACATCCTTATGAAAGCTCTCTTAAATAGCATATTTAAGTATGTCAATAGCATATTCTGAGTATGTCTTTTCAGCACATATTGCAGAAGGAACAAATATACGCTGTCAAGTTTTCCGGTATACAGAACACATCTTGCCAATATATACACAGAGATATGTTCAAAACAGGGTGGGTGACTGACAGGGGCTAGGGCTGGACCAGCCACTAGACCAATGAGAGATACTATCATACCCCCTTCCCTCCCAAAAAGGGGAAAAAAAAGGAATAAAGACTCAAATAAGGACTCAGACCAATTTCCTGTAATTTCCTGTAAAGATCTAGGGACCTTCTTGTAAAAAACAACAGATATGATGGCCTAGACTCACTCCCTCTCCTCTTTGTTCTCCCATTTGCAAATTATCCATGGCTGCAACAGTACGGCTTCTTTGGCAGAGAAAAAGCACCAAAAGGTATCTGGAAGTAGCAGAGAAGAATCTGCAGCCAGCTCTTCTGATCCACATTAAGCATGAGGAAACTCTGAACCCAGAAGAAACCAGATCCAGAAACAACTACCAACAACTCCCATGTCACAATTCAGGTCTATATGCTGTCACATGTCCCTTTTCTGGGCTATTTCCATATTACTCAACTGGCAATCTCTGTATGTCAGTTAACATGTAACTGTATGTCAGCTGACATTAATGATATAATCTGAGCACGAGAACAGGCTCCTGAAGTTACCCATTCATTTAAATGGGTTTTTAGACCTGACAGTCTTGAAAGCAAACCAAGATAAGCAAAAATCACGATTTTCAGAGAACAATTGGCATTTATAAACAGGTGTCACAGGTTAGGGCTGGGCTGGGCACTAAGCAAAAGACAGACACTCTCTAATACCACACACCCCTTTCCCCTGTTTCCAAAGAGGGGAAGGAGAAAAGGAGTAAGGGAGACAGACTTATGGATTGGAAAAGAAAACTAAAACTGCTTTAATGAAAATAATAATGATAATAAAATGAACTATATACAAGCATATATAATATCAATACTGAACCCACCTCCCTGATGGCAACCACATCACCATCACCACTGATGTTGTGGGCAGAGACTGAGGAAGGCACAGACTGGATGCAGCAGGAGGTAGGAACCGGATGCAGGAGCTGGACTCCAGAACTGGATTCAGGAATGCATGAATTGGGATCAAAGACAGAATGGACTGAAGAAGTGAGCAAGAGATAGACCCTCAGTTTTACACTGACGTCTATGGCATGGTACACCTTGCTGCCAGTTTAGAGTCACTTGTCCTGCCCGCTCCTTCCCACAGGCGCAGCCTCTAACTTACTGCACCCCACCGTGGTACTTCACACCATGGATTCAGCAGTGACCTTGATCTTCACAGGAACCGGTATAAGCAAGAGCCTTTCTGCACATCAGTTCCTGGTAGTAACTGTAAACATCAAGCACTGTCACTTCTAGCAGCAGACACTGTCTGCAAAAATATGCTGTTAACTTCAGAAAGTGTGGTCACTTAGAAGAGACCGAGGTGGAAAGTAAAACCACTGAACAGAATTAGTTCTGCTCTAACTCAGACCAAGACAACAGGAAAAGGAAATTGGTACTTAGAGGCTGGTAAAAACCCAGCCAGCAAGGGAATGTAGGCTCATCAAGTCCTGTTTTCTCTGGCAAGCTGTCCCAATCCTATTTACCAACTTTCAACTCAACCCGTTCTGAGCAAAATTCATGTGGGTGTTTCTGAAGAAGGCATATGAATGAGCACATTTGACAATGGATTTGAAAGTCTCTTTCAATATGGAACTTGAAAAAAGTTAATTAAACAAGTAACATAAAAAAACCACAGGAAAACTATCATGAAAAATGAATTAAAATATTGCTGTCAGTACCACAGAGCTGGATGGAAGGGTATCTGATTGTCTTTTTCAGGGGTCAGTTTTAATCAACATAACTAAAATTTTTTTTATAGAACTCACTCTATGTTATAATCCTCATACAGTCATGTATGATGGGACTCCCCAAATGACCTAATTCTACATATACCAATATAATTTCAGTGGAAAGTGGTCAGTGTTTCTAAGTACCTTCAAAAATCCTCTTCTGCACTTTTCTCTGTCTCGCTTCAAGTAAAACATCAACTAGTAATACGTTTCTGCCTTATAAAGATTATGAGAGACTTGTTTAATCATTTTTTTAAGAATGCCTTCCAGACTAAAATCGTTTAAAGTATTTGCTTCATATACACATTAGCTTACTTCTTTCAAATGATTTATTGTCCAGAAATACTTCTCTCATGTTTTATGAAAGTGTGACTGTAGAGATGTACCACTGAACAGACAACAGCTGCGCTTCAGGGAAACAATTAAAAAAAAAAGGAGAGAGAAAAAAAAGACTGTTTAGCCACCTTGAAGCAATAGAAGCAATACTCAGTTATCAAGAAGAAAGGAGTATTATTTCTAAAAGAAAACCTTCCAGGCTTCCAGTTCATGAGAAGGTCATTTTGGTTAGCTTCTCTGAGATAACCAAGAAATCCGACTAGCCCTATATAGAAGTTACAAATCTGTTCTCATCAAATAATGCATAGCCTACAGCACAACCAAACAAAATATTATTAAATTACACCTATTGAAAAGAAAAGAGTTGTAGCCTGCTAATGAGAACAGACCTAGGATAATTCAGCTAGAAAGTAGCTAAAAAGAAAATAAACTTCGACAACTTGTCAGATCAATCCAAGTTCCTGGTAATAACTCATGGTTCATAAAAAAAAAAAGATGTTGATTAGCATAGCATTTATTGACTGATTTGTAAAATGTGCTACTGTGCTCTTAGATTCGTATACTTAAACTTTGCAAAAATCAGTGAAATCTGACGTGAACCCAGTAATCCTTCACAGTGGTAGCATAGACTCCACTCCTAAGAGATTCCTTTAGACAGGAGAAGGCAATAAATTCGTCTTTCAGAGTGACCTAGGGCCAGTTGACTTTTGGGATCAATGAAAGAATCAAGTTCCAAAGTCAAGCACTCTGAACAAATACCACCCAGAATTTATCTTATTTTTCAACCAGCTCTGAAATGATTTCAAGTGCACTCATTTATTGAACAAATTTCCTGAGATATTTGTACATACAGTCTTATAAATATTCCATATTCAGATGAAATCAGTGCAGTCCAATATCCACGTCCATATGTTAGAATCGAAAGTTGTAGCTGTCAGCAGTTATTGTGCTATCTCTAGTCTCAAACCTTGCTACAAATCATTATATAGGGTAAATTATCTTCAAAGTAAACTTGGTTTTTAGCAAAAAGTCTTTCAGGATTTCATTGTCCTATCTTCATTAAATTAGTTGATTTTAATGCATATTGAGACCCTGGAGTTCAATACTGGTAAGCTTTGACAATGTTCAGGGAAGAAAACAAGCATGACAAGATCATAGATTTGAATAAACTAAGTATTGAGGCAATATTAACTGCAAAGCTGTATTATTTAGGGATGAATTTACTGTACGTTCTGCTAACAGTACTTGATCTCTTGCTTTTAAAATGAGAGTCTTCCTTCTTTTTCTTATAAGTCATCTGACCACTACCATATGGAAATAAGCATTTCTGCTAATTACTTCACTGAGAAAATCAAGATGAATGAGGCACTGTGCTTTGCACAAATCAGACAGACAAGCTGTCAGAGCTGCCTAACCCATCCTTTGAACAATTCCCTTTCCCCAAGGAAGTTGTCAGGAAAATGGAGGTCCTTGTCATTTCTCCGCTTGCAATTTGGGACTTTCCTTTCACACCTAGTTTATTTCTAGAATCTTTTGACACTATTCTTGCAATTAAGTGACAAAATAATTTATTTTTTTTTATTCTGATCTTTAAGCTGGCATCTAAATCTTTCTGGTGCTATACATGTGGGATAAAGCATGGCTAATGAACATGTTTCTTATTATTTTGTTCAGTCTCTGAGCACATTTGCCCTGTAGACACAAGGAGCAGGTAGCTCTGCATCAGTGCCTCAAGTGGCTAGGCAAATTATCGGTGCCTGAAGAGCCCTGAGAGACTCATCAGTGCTGGAGTGCCCTTGACAGTGTGCAGGAGCAGGCAGGGTGGCAGTGAGGGAGCTCAGTGCCTGGAGGCATTTCGAGCAGACCCGCTCCTCCAGTGTTTTCTGCATAGGCAGCTTTATGCTAGTGGACGCTTAAAGTGCAGCAGTTTGTTAAGTATGTTAGAGCCTCAAACTCACCGGGACCATTTGATACTGAAAAACCATGCAATTAACTGACTATAATTTTCAACAAGAAAAATTTAGTTAATATATTACAAGATCTCACTAACAAATGACTGAGCTTGCTCATATTTACATCTGGAGTATGGGGGAAAATATGAAATATTGTACAACTATGATTAGCACGTGTAATTTTGCTGTTTTTTTTATTTTTCAAATTACCTTAAATTTCACCGAGTAGTAGCCCACACATTTTCAGATGAAATCTTTAGAGACATGGAAGGGAGGTCAATAACAATTACAAGAAAAGGAAAGGTTCACAATGGAAGAAGTGTGTGAGTGTAGGAAAAGAAATTTAGTGAGTGATACAGCATCTGCTAACATTTGGTAGTAAATTCCAGATGAAGGTTGCATTCGTTTCTATGATCTGCTGCATACAGACATGCACACATGTCTGCGTCAGCATGTGAGAGATCAGTGATGTACAAGATTATGGATTACTGATCACAGACACAAATATTGAAAGCTAGCAAGTGTTAAAGCAGAATTCAGTTTTAAAATGAAAGAATTTTTTTCCCCATGTCACTAAATTGAGCAATATATGCACTGCAGATTACATAGAGCTGGGCCTGGCACAGCCTTATCAAAAGCATTTGCAAAAACATTCCAAATTAACAATGTAACCTTTGTTTTTACACTAATTCAAAACCATTAGAGAGTGTAAGCCATGCTTGTTCAAGATAAAAGAGATATTCAGACACCTGGGTAATTTATGTAAGGAGCTCAGGTTAGAGAGTGACAAAGAAACTACCCACAGTTGGGAAAAGGAAACACAAAGACAGAACTTGGAGGAGGAAAAAAAACCCCACAAATGACCAAAAAACCCAGAACTATAAGTAAAACTAGGTTTTGCTTAAGAGTTGTCTGTATGGAGACACTTTGAAAATATTGGTCTGAATTAAGAAAGTACGTGAAATCACATTAAAATCAATTAGTTGAACTGAAATAATATGTGTGCATGCACCTAAGGTTTTAGTAGTTCAGTTACGTTACTTCACCCCCAAAGGGAAGTAAACTAAATCAAACTGAAGCTGTGAAGGGTTCAGTTACCATATGTCAGCAGTCTGTACACATTCATGGTGAACACAAGGTCATCTCAGGGCTTAGGTAAGAACCACAGGCTAAATTAACCACATAAAAAGTTACTGTGGATCATCAATAAATTATGTCTGAGACTATGGCATATATAATTCTTAATAAAAACGTTCAGAGAGAGTCAGTGCTTTTTAACTAAGCCAGTTGCGACATTTGTGATTTTTTTTGCAAGTAGTGCCATAAAAAGATTCTAGCCAAGAGCAAGCTGTCTACATTCACTTCACTAAAAAACATTAAACTGTTCAGGATTTACAAATGGATGAAAAAAATAGAATAATAACTTGTTCTCTTCAGGAGCGTGGAGAAATTCAGACAGAATACTCATGGTACTCTTTTTTTTTTTAGGCTTCAACATGCCTTTATCTGTTCCCTCAAAAACTTAATGTCATGCCCTAGCACCTAAAATTCATTCGAGTAAATGAAGGTAAATTGACAGTCAGATGATGAGGCCCAGTCAACATGGATTTATGAAGGGCAGATCTTGTTTGACCAACCTGATCTCCTTCTATGATAAAATGACCCGCCTAGTGGACGAGGGAAGGACTGTGGATGTCATCTACCTTGATTTTAGCAAGGCCTTTAACCCTGTTTCCCATAACATTCTCCTGCAGAAACCGGCTGCCTATGGCTTGGAGGGGTGTACGCTTCGCTGGATCAAAAACTGGCTGGATGGTTGAGCCCAGAGAGTGGTGGGGAATGAAGCCAGATCCAGCTGGTGGCCAGTCATCAGTGGTGTTCCTCAGGGCTCAGTGTTGGGGCCTGTCCTCTTCAACA
>NW_010407735.1:15803-16985 GCF_000710305.1 Buceros rhinoceros silvestris | reverse complement strand
TCGGGTGTCTCTCTCCTCACCTCCCTCGCCGCGTCTTCTCACCGCCTTCTTTTTTTAACCTGCATTTCATGAGGGGTTTCGAGGGTGGTGTTGGTTTCCCGCCCTTGTTTAAGTTTGGCTTATTACGGAAGAGAAGTTCTGGATGATACAGCAGACTTTGCAACATACAAGGAGATAAATTGGGTGAGGAGATCAATCCTTTGTGCAAGTTACTCTCTTAGGCGGAGGAGTAGCGCTTTCTAGAAACAGATATAAAGCAGAGCAGAGCTCGATATGAATTTGTGCAAATTGTTTTGGGAACAGGAAGGTGCATGTGGGCAAGGAGAGGGAAAAGGAGAGAAAAAAAATATTGGAATACATACTCCTTTAGGTCTGGCTAGTGCAGGTGATAAAGCTATAGCTCTTCCTGAAGTGATACCCTAAATTAAAACTGCGCTCGGTTATGTCCCTTGTTACTGCTTGGCTAGATCCTTGAGTCTTCAGAGTTTAAAATTGTGTCTCAGTGGCTTTGTGTGCTGGCTCTGGTCTTGCTGCCTCTTGGTATCTCTTACCTTGACATACAGCCTCTTTATGCTACAGTAGCTCGCCTGCTTCTCTGCTCTTGAGCCTTTTTCTGATTAGCCCTATTTTAGTAACTTTGAGTCTTGCCTTTTTTGTAGCTAAGGCTACAATTTAAATTTTTCCTATTTGTTTTCATTGTTAATGTTGCTTATTTTTTAAAATGATGGGTGTTTTTGAATGTTGGGCATTTTTGTTTCCCTTTAAGAAAATTCTGGTTTAGGCTTTAGGACTTGTAAACAAAAGCAAGCAGATTATGCATGTGAATAGGTTTTTTTTAAAGCCTGGATAAAGGTTTCAAAAACAGGACATCTATGTATTTTGGGAAATAGTGGCTGGATAAAGGAGAGACTTCTAACATGTTCCCTACTGCATCCACCAGTAGAAGTCAGTTATCGAGTCTGTCTGGTTAGTAAGGTAATTTAATAATCTTGTAACACAGTTTTGTAATCAGTGTGTCTATGCAGCATGAGGGGAGCTGGATGGGATTTGGAGGGCTTTGCCACTCATCTGAATTCAGATTTTGTTTATAGAAAAACCTAGCTTTACTCTTTTTAGTAACAGTTCTTTTAAACATCTGTTTTGAGTAAGCAAAAGTCACAGGATTGGTTGCTTATTCCTGCT
>NW_010407735.1:11013-15729 GCF_000710305.1 Buceros rhinoceros silvestris | reverse complement strand
TCCTGCTGTTGCAATTTTCTCTTCAGACTTTAACCTAAAAGCTTGTATTTTTTAATGAGGAAGTCTTTTGCTTTCAAGACTCTCCATGGATTATAAAGACACTCAGCAGTGTGCAAACTGGTATCTGTTCCTTCAGAGCAGTAATAAAGACTAGCTTCTGCTCTGATAGCTACAGAACACTAATTGATAACTGGATAAATGACAGGTAATGCTGTGCATTTCTGAAGATGGTTGTGTGGTGTTACCACGTTTCTGTTCTAACTTGCCTTTGAACTGCCTTTGAGGTGCCAGATACCACGGGCAGGGACTTCTTTACATGGACATTGAAGCATTTAGGTCCTAATGTTCAGGAGTAGTACTCTAGTGCGTTTAAGCAATGCTCGCATAACTGCCCTTGGAAATAATTCTACTTTCTGTACTACATGGAAGCCTTTTTGCTTAAATGGTGAGCGCTGTTCAATAATGAACTGAATGTGTGAATGAATAATGCAAATGCTGTAGAAAGCAGCTGCCACAGCTATCTTTCCCCTTTTGTTTGTGCGTGATCTTTATGAGGAGGGGCAGGATAGCTTAAATATTGGTGGGTGGAGTGGGGTGGTGGTGGGAGAATGAGAGGAAAAGTGTCAGAAAACATGCATGGGTAAAATTCTTGATTTAGAGGGATAGGTGGCATTTTACCTCCTCTGCACAGTGAGGAGAGGACTTAAGTGTATAGCCTCATCAACATTAGTAGATGCTTTAATTGGTCTATAGGAACAGAGCTAAGCAAGTATTTAAGATATTGGTGTAGTCATGATGGTGTGGGGGTATAAGGAAAATATAGGTAGTAGGGATAACATTGATTTCTTTTACTAGGCTGATCAATTCACTTGGAGGAAAAAAGCTGGGCAACCTCTTGGGCACTTGCTTAAAATTTCTGCTGTTCTCTACACCTCCTTGGATGGATAGATGCAAAATACTAGTAGATTCCAGCGGTAGTAAGAGTGTACCTTTTTGTTCAATAATTGAGAAAGTATGAAAATACTTTTTAGAGTTTGCATTTGAGGAAAATCTGCATCTGGCTCCATTCAGAAACTGAACAAATAGTATAACACAGAAAAGCCAATATTTCAAGACTGGCTGCTCTTTATTCTCAATAAATGGTTTTGGCTGCATTGCACATTAAATCCTATGCCTAACCTGTAGTGCCAGTTCATCCATTTACAGCGTACAATGCAACATACCATGGATCCTTATGAAAGGTTGAAGTTACTTAAACTTTTTTTAGAGCTAGTTCTATATCGTCTTGATCTCTGCATATGTGTTCTCCCTGTTCCTTGGTTCCCTGTCCCTCACCTCCTTTCATGTAGATCTTGGATGTGCTGCCATGTAGCTGTTGTAGTTAGGAGCTCCGTTCCTATCAAGTGCATATACAACAGTGTGTTGCTATTTTAGGTCTGAGCTGTCTTGTCAAATCTTGAACACAGAAATTCAGAAGATTCTTGCGGGGAAATTCACTGCAAATACTTTCTTTAAAAGTAATCATGCAGCAGATTAAGCCAAAAGGGGACTCTGAAAACTTGCTTACGGTTGAACTTTGGTGTCAATAGAAAGGTAAGTTGCAAATCATGAAAATACACAGGTGAATATGCCCTTTAGTGTGTATTTTATCTGTGAACATCATAACAAGCTGACACATTTGGAAGTACTTGCCCTTAGTCCAAAAGTAATCTTTGATCTTTTTTGTTCTGCTTTTACTGTTAGCTTCAAAGAGTTTTACCAATGAACACTGTATTTCTGGGGTTGAATGAAGCTAGGCAAGCTTACAGAGTATACTAAAACTCATTTACTCCTCAATGTCTAACCATTCAATTTTTGATATACAGGAACTTTTTCAGGATGGAGAGCTACGTTTCTGGCATTGGGATTCTTGGAATCATCTGAGATAGTCCAACCCTCATTCATGTTATCTTTTTGACAAGGCATATCCAGTCTTCAGGAGAGGTTTTCTCCATATGTAGTACGTGTTGAAACTTAAACAGTTAAGCAGCACACCAGAAATGTAAGTTTGATGCATGCTGATGAGAGTTAAGAACAAATTTATGCAGAAAATGTTTTTTTTTGTCTAATACATTTGGCAAGTGAACTCTGCAGAAAGCATAACGAACCTTTGATGTTTGTGAAGAAAAAAAATAAATACTGCAGTTTTTGAAAAATAAAATCCATCTGGGAATTGTTAGCAATTGCAATTGTAATGGAAAACAACTGTACTACTAAACATGAGGTAAATTTCTTTTGATCTTCTTGGTGCTTCAGCTTCTGGAGAAGCTGACTTCATACTTTGAGGGAATGGGTACAGTTCAAGGACAGATTGTTAAGGATATTCTCTCCTGTAAAGAGGGAATTGGTTTTGTTTACAGTTGTATTTGCAGCTTTATTACAGCTATATATGCTTGCTTCTACTTTTGTTAGACCACTGAAAATATTTAATATTCAGTTTTGTAAAGGAAGGAAGCATTTTCAGAACTTACTGGTGTTTCTTTGCTTTTCTGCAGAGATATTATAAAGTCTTGAACATCTCACCAGGCTCCAAGAGTTGTTAAAGTGATGCTAAAACCTCTTCATAGTGGTAGTGTAGATTTTGCCAGACTAAACCTTGGAGTTTGCCCAATACCTCCTGTGTTTTGAACTTACTGAACCACTACTTCTATATAGACAAGAGCAGACTTGGTATTCTTGATGGGCCATCACTAGTACAGGAAGAATGTGACATATGTCTACTGCTGTATAAACAAGCTCTGTAAACATGACAGTCTTTCTGGCTTATGGTCCCCGCCTGGAGAAAGTGGAGAGTCTGGTGCTTTGAAAGAGATGCAAACTTGTGATGACTAATGTCCTCTAAATGAATTCTGAGACTTCCTGAAAGTGGCACCAGGTTTGTTTTTCAGTGGAATTAGAGGTGGTTTAACTTTTTATCCCATTCAATTACATCTCTATCCATAAGTTACGTAAAATAAACCTAATCTCTCTGAGCCTTCCAAGCAACTTTTCATTGACTTGTTACACCTGAGTACAAAAGGAACAAAGACCAACAATTCACTGTAAAAATAAACTGAGTCTTTCTTTGAATGTATTCAATCTGTCTGGAGTGTGTTACTTTCGCTGTTTTTGGGCACAGCTTCACAGTAATTGGGAAGTCAAATCCCCTGGATATACACTTAATTCACCACAGTTTTTGCTATCAAAAATTCTCCTGTTCCCTAGACGCATGGAACATTGATTAATGTGGGAAAAGCAGTGATCAATGTGTTTTATGAAAATGGAAGGATTTTTATAGGCAAAAGAAATCAGCTTTTCTTTATTTTAGCGTGCTTAGTGTGCTCAGATTGTCTGGATTCTGCTCTCAGCTATATCCATGTATTATATTTCAGTTAATAATAAGCATAGCATTGAAGATTTGGCATAGGTTCCATTAAAAAAACCCTCCACCCTTGTCCTTAAGCCTCCAAATCCATATAATTTTTAGAAACTTAAATACGTGTCACTTGTCTTTCGCAATACCACTTTGAAAAAAGGAGCACGTGAATTTTTACCTGATGTAGAAACTAATTGCTGTAACCTGTGGTAAGGAGCTTAGGTTAACATTGTGCTAACCTTTTAGGCAGAGTAAAAGAAGGATGGTAATGGGATCATAGCTTGTGTTGGCTTTATGGATATGTACATGGAGAACACTTTTGGTTTTACGTCTTTTTCCTTTTTGTGAATTGCCTATAGCAACTCCAGTGAAGGAACAGGGGCTAGGAAGAGAAGAGTAATTTTGCGGGGAGATAGACTGTGAGGTCCTCTATTTCTGTAGGGCTCTTCATCCTGGAACTGTTAGAATTTGAGCCCCTGGCTTCCATTGTAGTCTGAACTTTGGCTACTCACTTTATATTGGGGATGTACTGCTTGTTAAAGCAGTAAGGGACTCTCTTGGAGGGAGGGGATCATCACAATGGGATAAGCTTGTGCTAAACAGGTTTTTTGCTTTTGGTGTACAGACTTGGCTACATAATGTAGGAAGTACGTACATCTCTGTAATAGATTGCCATGTGTGCATTACAGCAAGGAATATGGAAACTTGTGTTAATGTTTTTTAGAATTTACTAGACTATTGTGATGGGAAGGGGATGTGAGCTGGGAAGGTGGTGAAATGTGGAAGAAGTGAGAGGAAAAAATGCCTTTTTTTCTCACAGTATTTGCCTGTGCTGCATCTGCTGAAATTGCTGAATGTTTGTGTGTTTGTTCACTATCTCTCCTGGAAAAACTCCAAGCTTTCTGTGTATCCCTAATAGACATTTTACTATAGCAGTGGTTTTCAGCATTTATTGATTGGTGGAGCTCCTAGTCTTCTAATGAAGTGTTGGACAATTATAATTTTTGTGTAATTTAATTTGCTGTGTCTTTGCTAGTCTGTGGTGATCTGAAAGTTAAACACCTATAGTCAAAAGATCGGTCATGTATACCAATGCACCATGATATGTTAATTGAGACTTGAGGGTGAGGTGCATAACACGTTTATTTAGACATGTTATTGACTGTGAACCTTGATTTAGATTACCAGTTTAAATGATTGCAAACACTTACATATAGCATTTAACAGATAAGCCACTGTTATAAAAGACCTAGGAATCTTAACTTTTCTGAAATACCAACTTCAGTGATACTACTTTTATCTTAACTTTGTTTTTACTTTTT
>NW_010407735.1:1962-10915 GCF_000710305.1 Buceros rhinoceros silvestris | reverse complement strand
TTCCCTACATTCATTCTTTCTTCTGTTTCAGTGCACTCGAACAAACTTGCGTATGCTCTGCCCTGAGTTGTTCTTTACTCTGCCCTTGCCTAGTTAGCTGATTCTCTAGAAAAAAATCCTATCTCTGCTGCGCTTCCCTATTCACACATAATATCTGTTCACACTTCTACATGTCTATTCAGCTTATGAGATGGTGACTATCTCTCCTTGTGGCGAGAGGATTCCTGGGTCCTCTCATTGTCACATACTGTGCAAAATAATGCAGTAGGTAAATAGTGTATTTTTTTAAGGTGCATGTTTGTTTTTTTATTGGTCTAATTTATTTCTCTTGAAGTCTTTTCAGATAGAGTTGCATAGTTAATCCATGTCTCGTCAATATTAATTCTGCTAGGGCGTACCCAGAATTATTCATTGTTTTGTTTAGTTTATATGTAAAAGCTGTAGTAATTTTCAAATGTTTTGCTGTCTTCACTACTAATCATCAGAGCAGAGGTTTGGAGTTAGGTATTTATATATGACTTTGCCCACTCCCAGCCAATTTTCTTCCCACTTCAAGACAATATTAGTTGCAATGAAGCTTTATAATTTAGTTTTCAGATAATGTTAGTCAAATGTAGGCATGCAGAGAGAGGTTTGTATAGTTTCCCTGACCTTCAGAGGTATCTTATCTTTTTAGTTAGTAAGCTGCCACCCACATTGGTGATGCTACTACTTTTCTACTTTTTCAAAGCATGTGATATGACATTTTCTTTGGAAATATGCACAAGTTTGCCCTTCCTGAACAGAGAGGCTATAGAAGGGTTAAGCATACATAGTTTTGCCTTAATGTTCCTAATACTTACTTTTGTAAGCCTCAAATTGCTCCTGTTATGTGAACATAACTCTTAGTAGCTGACAGAGGACACAAATTTGCTTTAGGGTTCTCCCAGCCTGTACACAGGCTGTGAAACTCTGTGCAGGTATGTCTGTGATGTTTCACATGTGAACTTTTGTCATCTTCTGATTAATGTCTTCTGGTTAGTCCTTGCCTCCACCATCAGTTTTTAGTTTCAGTGATGGATTGTATTTCTAATAAAACAGGCATTCCAGACAGGAATTAATAGAAAAGGTGAATGTTAATTATTACAAGCAATGTAGTATAGTTACTTGTTCCTTACCTGTATTAAGTTGTTTGTATCATCACTTAGAATGAAGCCTTTTGGATACACATCTAGACAGTAAAATTTCTGCAACAGCAAAAGTTCATGAGAACTAGGACAAAGAACTATTTCAAAATGTTTGATTTAGAATCTCAGTGGTATAAATAAGTGCACCACATTTCAATTAAATGCTGCTTTAGAGAAGAATAATGTCAAAATTGAGGCATAACAAGAATAAACTGATATTTTTCAGAGTACATCTCGCTGTCCCAACTATATGTGTGTTATGTTAAATAAAAAATATCATGCCTATTACAGAGAGGAAGTAATGCTAAAAGATGTGTTGTGTTTCTTATGTCTTGAAACTTATTATTTCTGCTGTAAGTTACATCTGTGATGAAAAAAATTAATATTGTTAAAGCTTCTAGTTTATAGTATCAAATTTTCTTTCCATATGAAAAATCTTTACATTTAAGGGAGTGTGTGGGGTGACACATCTAAGGTGGTCTAACGTAGCCTTACAGGTGTCAAAAAGGACAAAAACCTGTGGAGCGAGTCCAAAGGAGACAACAAAAACCATCAGAGGGATGAACACCTCTGCTAGAAGGACAGGCTGAGAGAGGTGGGCTTGTTCAGCCTGGAGAAGAGAAGGCTCTGGGGAGACATTATTGCAGTTTTTAAATATTTAAAGGGGGCCTGTAAGAAGGATGGGGACAGTCTTTTTAACAAGGCCTGTTGCAGCAGGAGAAGGGGTGATGGTTTTAAACTGAAAGAGGGGAGATCTAGACTAGAAACAAGGAATAAATTTTTTTACAATGAGGTTGGTGAAATACTGGCACAGGTTGCCCAGAGAGGTGGTAGATGCCCCATCCCTGGAAGTGCTCCAGGTTCAGTTTGATGGGGCTCTGAGCAACCCGATCTAGTTGAAGATGTCCCTGCTCACTGTAGGGGGGGTTGAACTAGATGACCCTTGAAAGTCCTTTCAAACCCTAAACATTCTACGATTCATCAAATAAAGGTCTCTTCTTCCTGCCTTTACTTTCTCTTGTCCATATGGTGACACAATTGAGAGAGCATGATAAATATAATTAAAGATCTCTCTGCCTTTTTTGTGTAGTTTTCTGTTGGGATTTGTCCCTGAGCCAGGTCACCATGAAGTTTCACAAATGCTTGTTCCATTGCTGTTTGAGAGAAATGGCAGGAGCGTACGGCTAGGAGGAGGAGTGCCTTTTAGCCATTCCAATATATGGATTCAATGTGATTTAATACAATAGACTCATAGCTATTCAGGCAACATATTCCACCCCCATTTTATTCCAACTTTGGCTATACCTTATTGGAGAGAGCTATTGTGAAGCACGGAGTAGTATTTGGGTAGATCAGTTAAGCATGGATCCCTTTTGCTTGTTTAAGGGGATTTGTGCTGGGAAGTTTACTTGTGTAACAACGTTGACAAAGGCTTAATAGAATGTTTATTTATGTTACATAATGTGGTTGAGTCTCAGGCTGCAAAATATACGTGAGAGGCTTTCCCATGGTAACTTGTTAAGATCAGCTACAACAGGGCTCTTCAGTAACTTTGCTGGTTTCTAACCTTGTGTCTGCAGATGGAGGAGGAGGAACTGAGTGAAAGTGGATTGCCACAAATTGCTTCAATCATGAATAGAGTTAGAGACTTGAAAAACAAATACAGAAATGAAGACAATATCACAGATGAGCTTAACTGTACTAAAATCTCAGCTGATACAACAGGTATGTGGGGTTTTTTTATGCTGTTGTTGCGTGTGCAACAGATCTGAACCTAGACTGAGTGAAAGAACTATTAATAGAAAGGATTTAAGGTCTATCATTGCTTCAGTATTAACGACCACAAAATATATTTCATCTCTCCTTGTTTCTTTAGTTAATGGTGTTGGTCTAATTTAAAAAAAAAATTATCGCTAGTTGTCTTACGTGAAAGATTATAAAAAGTGTTCTGTTCACGTTTGCTGCAGTTTTAATCAATCACCTTTTGTTATTTTTCTCTCAGATAACTCTGGAACTGTTAATCAAATAATGATGACAAATAATCCAGAAGATTGGCTGTGTTTTTTGCTTAGGCTAGAGAAAAAGGGTATCCCCCAGATGGATGTTAACCTACTAAATAAACTCATTGGTCGTTACAGTCAAGCGGTGACTGCATTACCTGCAGAAAAGCATAGTCAAGATGAGAACTATGCTCGGATCCTTGTGAGATTTGCTGAGTTGAAGGTGTAAGTATAAACTTTCAATATAAGAACTCATCATTAAGAATTCTGCATTTGAATGATGAAAACATAGCTTGTTTTTGTTAGTGGTTTCTGCAACAGATTATCATTTTGAGTGGATGTTTTCGTATCAGCTCCTTGAAACTCTGAATAGCTTTGACTAGTCAGCCTATCTGTCTCTACAGTACTTGCATTTTTTGTATAGGCTAATAAATATGATTGTTCAGAGCTATTAACACTTTTCCTGGTACTCTGTGTAAGGTCCACAGGAAAATAGCATGAGACTTCTTTTCATCTTCAGGTTAAAAGAAGCGGCATGGGTGAAATCTGGTATAAATTTGGGTTATTATAATCTGTGTATTAAGCTGTGTATGTTGTAAATTAGGATTAATTTCCCTGTGGACTTCTATAATTGATTTTGCTGTGAGGTAGACAATTTGCTATTATCTAATTCCTCTAGTCAAACCATAGTGGTCTATCCTTGTCTAGTCTGCTTTCTCCCTTACTAAGAAAGACTTATCCCAACTACATTTAAATGAGCAGCCTAAGAGTAGGAAGAATGTCTCGAACATTATTCTATACTTCTGAAATGAGATTTGACTCTGGTTAATTATAGCTTTTTTCAGTCTAAATCTGAGCAGTGGGGTTGTTCGGATGTTTTCAGAAATAATTTGGGAGAGGGTTGTAATTTGATTTTTTTTTTTTGTTGTTTGTTTGAAGGAGTTATTTTGTCACTTGAAATACCATTGCACCAAGGATTTTGATGAAGCGATTGCAGCAATCCTTAACAATTAAGAGTTGAGCAGGTGGTCTTCCAGTGAATATAGCTAGTCTTTTTCTCGTATATACTCTATCTGGCTTTTTGGCAGGTAGCTTGATCTTGCAGTATGATATTGTTTACGTCTTCTTACTGCCATTTGCATAATTAGTGTTTACTAAAAAGCATGCGATGGAAGTAATCTGTTGAATCTGCTTTGAGAAACAAGCAGAAATGAAAAATGACCTCTTGTGAATCCTTAGGATCTTGAAGAGATAAGGGGTTTTCCTGTAAGAGGAGTAAAGCATATCTTTCAGAAAGATCTTTCTGAAGATGGTGTTTCTTGTTCAAAGGTTAGTTGCTTTTCCTCAGGACAGAAATTGTGTGAACATAGGATTCTAGCTCATACTCTGAGGTGTCTTTTCCAGAATGGTGATTGGATGGTGATCAGGTCATGTCTATTATCTCATTGTGTACAGTAGGAGTTTAAGTTCAGAAAGATTGTTTCCTACCTCCCTAGTCTCTTTAAAGCTCTTGGACGTACTTCCATTATTCTTTAGAACACGGTTTTAAAGGTGAATACATTCATTTAGATAAATGAATAAATGCATCTGAATTAAAATTAATACATTTAAGAATGAATACTAGACCTACATTTAGGATTCTCTGTTATATTGCAGAAAGTGAAACTGAAGGCACTGTCAGTTGCCTGTTAATGCTAGAATGCATGAATGTTATTAACAGTTTTATTTGTGGTGTCCCACTGAAATGTCTTTAGTCACTTCACTGCTACAGGCTTTAAGGACCTTCTTGAGAGTAGTCTGTCTTGTTTCACTATTAAAATGCTCTCTATAGCTATACTTAAAATACCTCCTGCTTTGGAGCCAGCATTACTGTAGAATTGACCTAGCTCTTTGAGTAGTTCAGATTTTCTTTTTGTTTTCTGCTTCATGTTTTTAATTGCCAAATACCATCAGTCATATGTTCCCTGACTTCTCAGTGAAATTTTTTTTTAAAAAATGAACAATCCAATCCCAAACACCTCTTAAATGTACCCACCAAAATCTGACATAAAGTTAATCCAAATGAAAATTTGCTGTAAGTATCTCCCTAAATGATGGTCCCTCATTTGAAAATTTCTTTGAGATTAGCCAGTTCTTAATAATATAGCATAAGCTAATGCTTTCTCATTGAATGGCATACATTGTCAATTATGTATGTGAAACTACATTTAGGAACTACACGTGTAATAACACCAGAACATGAAATTGCTTTTGACTGATCAGACCTAAAAAATGTTGCTCGTTTATACTTTTTCTGAGATTAACGTTAAGTTAATAAGTGAGTGGGTATTTGAATCTTTTGTCACGTTCACTCATTGCTCATGATTTTCTTGGTGTTCGAAATTTCCCTGCTGTTTAATGCTCACCTTCTCTGTTCCTGGCTGTCCATTTCTCTGGTACTATTTTGTCTCTACTCAGTTTTAGCTTCTGTTATGGAAAATCCTTTCATCTCATGACTTCCTAGAGTCCTTGTTTGGTTTGTGGTTTTGTTTGTTTTTTTTTTTTTTCAGCTATTGCAAGCAAAATAACACTTTGATACAGAGGTAATCTGATGATACTGACTTCTGTGGGAGAAAACTGCTCTTCAGTAGAGTTCTGTTCGCTGTTCTCCCAAATGTTTCTCCTAACAGGAAAAGCAAGTCAGAGTATCACAAACTTCAGAATAGAGATTTTAATTTTTATTGTCTATGGGCATTAATACTTTTCATCTGATTGAAGCTGGATTATTCTATTCTGGGCGCTGGACTGGTATTGTGCTGATATCTTCTCTAGCTGCAGTCTGACTGGGTCAAAACCTTTTGACCTATTATGATGCTGAGGTTGTTTGAAGACTCCCTGAGCGTACTCTGAAACAGGTACAGGTGAACAGGCAGTTGCACCAGTGATTGATCACCTGTATCACACATTAACTGTGCTAGGCCTGCTTCCATGTAATGCTTCTGGCTGTAACACAGTGCCACCAAGTGTGTGGCATTTGATGCCTGTTGCTAACATTAGGTCTCATTCTGCATATTGCTATCTGAGTTATTGCTGCTTTCTACAGGAATTTGACTTTCAAAAAGCATAGTAAAATTTAACATAATTCACATTACAACTTCATTTCTGTTACTCTGACTTTGCCTGCAGATGGGTTGTTCTGTGACTGTCCTGTTGCTCTGGATGACCAGAGCTACGTTTATTAAAGTTACTGGAGTCTAGTAACGTGCCTAAACTATGACAGGGACTTTTCTCATTCTTAATTCTACATAGTTCTACTGGAAATACATTCTCTCTAGCTTTCCATGTTGTATTTTTCTGTACTTATTTTTTAAGCCATTGTCATAAATTTTTTACCATCCTTGTGTCTAAGTACTGCCTTTGCTTACCAGTTGAACCAGAGTGGAATTTTAGAAGAAATTCCTTTGTTTCTTGAGCATAGATTTTACAAATAAGTGTTAAAAGAACTCTTTGGTTTTTTTAATATTAAAAGGAGTCAGGAGGGAGGAGATCATTGAAATGTCATGTTTTATTATTTCACAGTGATACAGATTTGGATCTTTTCTAACTTGACAAGTATTCCCTTAAGCTGTAAGTCCTCTAGAATATTTAAACATTGGTGCACTGTGTGCAAGCATCTCAGTTATCCTACTTAGCAATTTATGGCTGAATATAAAACTAAGATTAAAGTTTAGTAGAAGTGAAGAAACTATTAAATGCAAAGTAACTTGTCTGGACTTAATGGCACAATGTCTGTTTCTGAAGTATACAGTGTTTGCCATTGGTGCTTCTATTGTCTGCAGAAAACAGACTTAAATCTGTTAATTTAACTGATAAGACTGAGTTGCCAGGGAGTATGGGGAAGAAGGAGTGAATTCCCCATGTCTTGTAAGGAGCTGATAGAATAGAATCCTTGATAGAGGGACCTGTAGGATAAGTGTCCTTGTGTCCTAGTTTTCTATAGATCTGGTAGTACAGATGTACCTATAGAAACAATTTCTTTCAGTGACCTACATCTCTGCTAAGGAAATATGACAATTCGGGTGCAGCTGCAGAAGCTCTTCAAGGTAGAAAAGTTCATAATCTGGAGTAAAATTTTGGAGTTCAGTATTGCTTTGATGTAATGGATTGGAAACTTTGGCCATATTACTGCAGTGTATAACTAATAGTGCATACAGTATCTCTTCTGACTTGTTTAATACTATATACTCTTCCACGCTTGGGCTAATCTTCTTGTTCTCCTGCTTTGCAACCTCCTTAGTGTAGGAGAGGGTGCATCTAGAAAAATGATTTTTCTCTGGATAGTGTCAGTATGTAGCCTGGAAGTGCTACAGGTGGATGTTCTGAGGGAAAATACCTGCATGTTTTGAGGAATAATATAAGCAGTAATGAAGACTGAGTCCTTAATCTTTCTGTTCAGGTTTGAGCACATTCTAGTTTTTTGAAAGAGTCAGCATATCTTTCAATTATTAGCTTTTTAAGGTTTTTTTGCGTATTTGTACTTCAGTGATGTTCTAAGGAAGAGGAAAAACTTCAGCTATAGATGGCTTGCTTTTCCAGAGGAACTTCATCCTTGCTACTCGGGCTCTTCACCTTGTGTAACTGTTGATATGCTGTCTTTACAGTCTTCAAGATCCAGAGGAGGCACGGGATCAATTTCATCTTGCCAGACTGAACTGCAAGAAATTTGCTTTTGTGCATGTGGCTTTTGCAGAGTTCGAGCTATCACAAGGTGTGTAGAAAAACTTGTTTGGTATTGCTGTTCTGTAGTGTTCTAGGTTTTGTTTTAAACTTCTATGCTTGTTACATAATTTGCAAGGAAACTGATAGGTATTAAATCAGGAGAAATAATCTGCATTTTCTTTGAAATATGAGAACGTGTTAATTTTTTAATATGCCCACAGTTCTTAATAGGTTTTTCCTTTTTAGAAATAACTTTCAAACAAAATGAAAATTCAGTGATGTCTGGGTGGGTTTTTTTTTAGTTTGTGTGGGGTTTTTTTAAAGCTTAGATCTTACAGTGGGAGATATGAGTAAGGCTCTTGCTTAAATTGCTCAAATTTGGGTGGCCATTTCTCTTTAGACACTTTCAGCTTGTGAAAGAAATTCTGGCTCCTTCCAAACTGCAACTGTAGGTTCTTTGTGTATCTGGGATTTTTTTATTTATTAAACCAAAATGTGCCATAATGTGCAATTTGGTTCAATTAGCCTTTCCCCTCCACTTGTGTTCATAAGTAGCTAGCAATTGGGTTTTAGTTGACTATTCTGTTTTCTGTTCCATTGTTGAATTGTCGTGTTGAGACAGCAGAGATGGTTCGTATCTTCTGTTGCTTAATGAATGCTGTGGACTGACTTCTTTGACAGTATCATAGATGCCATGTTCCAGTCAGTTGCAGGGGAGGGGCCAGATTGTCAGTATTCAAAATAGAATAGTAGTCTTCGTCATGTGGTGCCATACAGTAGTGTTTTAGACAAGCCATTCTGATAAGAGAGTGATACTGTCTTTCAAATTCTAGTTCTCTTTAAGGTTCTCTTCTTTATATTGTTCCTTGGTGTACTGGATCTAGTTTGGGTGGAATTCATTTTCTTAACAGCTCATACATTTTAGATCTGTGACTACAACAGTGTTTACAGAATCACAGAATGGTGGGGGTTGGAAGGGACCTCCAGAGATCACCTAATCCAAGCTCTCCGCTAAAGCAGGTTTACCTAGAGCAGGTTGCACAGGATCACATCTTGCGGGGGGGGGGGGGGGGGGGGAATTCACCACTA
>NW_010407735.1:0-1892 GCF_000710305.1 Buceros rhinoceros silvestris | reverse complement strand
GGGGGCTGAATATCTCCCTAGAAGGAGATTTCCCAACCTTTCTGGACACCCTATTCCAGTGCTCTGCCACCGTCAAAGTGAAGCAGTGTTTTTTCTCATGTTCAGATGGAACCTTCTGTGTTCCAGTTTGTGTCCTTTGCCCCTTGTCCTGTCTCTGGGCACCATTGAAAAGTCTGGCCCCATCCTCCTGACACTGGCCCTTTAGATATTTATAAGCATTGATAAGCTCCCCTCTCAGTTTCCTCTTCTCCAGGCTAAACAGACCCAGGTCTCTCAGCCTTTCCTTGTCAGAGGTTCTCCAGTACCCTAATCCTCTATTAGCCTTTGCTGGACTCTCTCCAGCAGTTTCTAATGCTGAACTGGAGCATTGGTAACACACCAGTGTTGCAGAACCGTACTTGTAGAATGTCCAGGATTTCTGTTTCTTGCATGGCCTCTCTGCCCAAAGGCCGTGGGTAAACAAGAGGTTGGCAGGGAATGCAGTTGTGACAGCTGACCTGAATTGGCCAAAGGGATATTCCATGCCGTACAGTATCATGCTCAGCAATAGAAAGCTGGAGGACAGTCTTTCCACAGCAGATGGTTGAAGGCTGTCTGGGCATCAGTCTGTGGGTAGGAGGTGATGAATGATTGCCTTTGCATCACTGGTTCTTTTTTTTCCTTTTTCCTTCACTTATTAAACTCTGAGGTTTTTTTGCTTTTGCTCTTCTAATTCTCCCTCTAGACTATTCTAGAGTATAGAAGTTGTGCTCTAAAATTTAAAACAATAGGTCTTCAATACTTTCGACCAGTAGTCTGCAAAGTTCACCTGGGCTTATGTCACTTCCTATTGTGTGTATTTTTGAGTGTCTTTTTAATCTACTTTCCATGGGTGATTTGAGTGGCAATCTGTGTCATCCTGTTTGTTTATTTCCTTTAACAGCTTGCTCTATACAGAAAGACAAGCACATTCCACTAAAGCTCTTTGCTTTGAAAGAAGCCTTGGGGGATATATTTAGAGGTTTTTTGTAGTTTGTTTTTCTTCATGGTTTTTGTCAGTATCATGCAATCTGTTGTATACTGCTTAGTATGAGAAATTCTTCCAAAAAAGTAACTGCAATAAAGAATGGAGATTAAACTAAAGTTAATTATACATTCACTTCCCTACCTTGAGCAAGATTGTGAGCTAAAGCTCAAGTCAAAATTCTAAAATTATGGCTGGCAAACTGAAACCAATTTCCTTATAAAGTGACTATGCATCACCTGAAAATGGATTGACACAAAGGTGTCATTCTATTTTGTTTTTTTAAATGCTGAATACAGCTTCATTTAAATAGGTCATGTGAGGTGTGGTCTCTTCCTTATTTTGGGTGTTCCTTGTGTAGTGTCCTTGAAGCAAGATTTGTTGTGAATTGCTTGGAACTTATGACCATAAATAAAACCTTACTTTTGACTATATAAAGTGTTATGCCTGGGTGGATCATTCAGGCCTTTTGATGTGATGGACTGACTGAAACTCAGATACTTCTGGCTTTCCTTTTGTGCCTTGGTTCCTTACTGTTAAGGGGGATGGAGTATTCAACTTCCACATAGGTGATTTGGTGTCATGTTTTCTTGTTCAATGAGGCACATAATACTAGGAGGAATTACCTTCATTTTGAGAAGCAGGTCTTGTTGAAGCAAAGGTAGAATGCTAGGTAAGGATTCTTAAAGAAAAACTAAGCCTATCTACTTGCTAAGGATTTGGGGTAAAAAGAGTATTTAATATATAGTTAAAAATCAAATCTAACAAATGTTCACCAAATAGATTTAAATGAAGTCTTAGCCAGTATTATTTTGGTGTTTCCTTGCTTCAGTGTCGAACATCACACGTTTATAATTCCTAAAATAGGTTACTTAAGTACCTAATATGC
>NW_010407734.1:81787-85185 GCF_000710305.1 Buceros rhinoceros silvestris | reverse complement strand
TTTTATATATATACACTAGTGAATATAATAAAGGTTTAAAACTGAATATGCCTAAATAACAAAAACTGGTAAAGACAGTGAACCACATTATTTCACCTTTGTTCAAGCTCACTTAATTTACCTTTGACATTTTAAGCATGTTTTCCTGGCCTGCAAAAGAAAGCTACTTCTACTATTTTCTAGAGTTAATCCATATCTACTATTATGTCACTCCTAAGTGTTTGAACATAGATAAAGACAGGATTTGCCCCAGATTCAACACTCCAAGGTTTTTGCAGTTTTTTTACTTTCTGTACCTTTCATTTTGTAGAAGAGATGTACATTATAATGGTAAAAGAACTTCAGTTTCTGTGCAATATCAGAAACCTCCTCTGCTAACCTGAAATTATTTAAGAGGAAAAAATACCATGTTACAGCATTTGGCTTTAGCCACAAGATACTGGTGAAATTAAGAGGGTCTCAGTACTAGGTATTTTGATTTAATCCATGAGGTAATAAGGGCATCCCTGAGAGGTTTATGGCCTTGACTCTTGTATCTACTAATTCTGAGATCCGTATCACATCACAGGTATCATTGATTTATTACAGCAAGAGAGCAGCTGCACATCTGGTTCTAACTGCCTTCAAATATTACGGGTTTGAATACTTTTATGCATGAGCACCCATTTTTGACAGCAGAATCTAAACAGAGACTTGAAGAGACAAAGCAAAACTCTTACACCAATAGCAGCAGCCCATGTTAAAATTTTTTTAAAAGTCATTTGATAATCATATATTTTGAGTTGAAATTTGTGAATAAGAGATCAGCTACAAAGAAATCTGTGAAAAAAGTCTGTAAGCACTAATCTTTTTTGACTGAAGTAGGTACTTGTATGTTTCCATTTTTCTTAGAAAAGTATAGAATATATTTTCACTACTAAAAGCTATGAAGTATCTGATTTACAGGACTGATCACATAATCATTTAGATCTAGTCTAAAAATAAGTAAAGCTTACATTCATATATTGTCAGGGATGGTTCTACAACTGCCATCTTTCCATTCCAGTTCTTTTTGTGCAAGTAAAGGGTTTCTGTGTTAAAGGATCATACATACTTTGTAAAGGTGTTATTCAAGAATTGTTATCTCAGGTCTTTCCTCCCCATCTTAAAGGAAATACTGAACCATGTAGTAGTTTATATATAGGAGTGATAAATAAGGAGCAGAAGAATCATAATAAGCATCTTTGAATTTTCAGAAAGCAAATACAAAAATTAAGTCACCCTATATTCGAGCACATTTAAAAATGCTAATAAAACCCATGGTATCCTGAATTTTTTCAGTAAGTCAACCTGCCATTGAATTGCAGTCTTCATTAAAGCCTGTGGAATGCTACCCTATGTTGGTGGAATAGAAGAAGCTGTGAGGATAAAGCAGATCTTAAATACCCACGTACACTGGCATGTATTTTACGTACAGCTGTATTTTACAACTGTTTATTGAGCTCTCCACTGCTATATGATGGGAGGAAGGATATTCTTTACTTCTACCCATTGTGGGATTTTGCCATCAAAACCAACAGCAAGACTGGTTTTATCGCAGCTACTGTACCCACAGATGCTGTACATAATCTTTTGACTAATTTCTGATATATATTTTTTTTAATCACAGATGATAGTGACAGATGGCACTTGGGGAAATTTAGCTTTATGGAAGGGTGTGTCTATGGATAATGACAAAGAAAGATACAAAGCAACTTACATATCAATATTTTGCCAGCTTTGTTTCTACCAAACAATAAAGAAATAATGTTTTGACTATAACCTCTGGTAACAGCTGAGACAATGTTTTCCCTCTTATTTTGAAAGGAAACTTGTATCATTGTCCGTTATTAAAACATGCTAAAGCTGTATGAAAAAATATATAGAGCTCCACTTTCACTTAGCGAAGTGGCAGCCAACAGAGGGAGGTCACCAGGACACGGGGTCAGAGTCTCACTGAACACAAGGGATGAAAACATTTGGAGTTTCCCACCATGATCGCATACTTGAAAGGTTTGTTTTCCTGCCTTCCACTGTCAACCCAATATAAGAACCAGAGGCCGCAGTTCTCATGGGATGAGGCAAACTCTTTCATCAGCACTCATCGCTCCAGCTGTAGGCTTGAGACATACCACACACATCTCTCACACTACGGTTTTCCACGATTCACTTGCTGGGCTGCTAACCCACTTTTGTACTTTGAATATGTGAACAATGCATGGGCAGAACACCATTATCAAAAGTGTTTACTGACATGAGAATAGGAGCATCTCCACCTCAGAAGGCTTGCTGCAGCACAACAGCCCAAGGATTTAAATACAAGACTGCAATTTTCAGTTAACTAAACAGCATCTACAAGCTGCATGAAGTCTGTAGTCAAACCCACCTTGTCCCAATTACCTTCTGAGTGTGATGCCCTCTACAAGGCCACCTTTTCGTATAACTTGAACATTGTTAAAGTTTTGCACAAATGTCAGTGATGTTTTTTCCTTCTCTACTAATCTGCAGAAGATGCACGGGGTTGGTTCCCAAGTAATGGGCAGCAGATCTTAGAGTGCTGAGATACCAGTCTGACCTGTGCCTTGCAGAACTAATGCAGTTCTACCCAACTAGACATGGCATACATGGCATTTCCACTGGCTTTATACTTCACACTGATTTTATTCTAGATCTCTTAGAAAGCTTGAATAGCTCAGATTAATGGTGTCTGATCTAGTATAAGGTCTGCTGGGATACAGTGACCACTAAAAATATTGAAGTAATATTGCCCCCACTGGTTTTTAAAGCATCAGATACAGAAGGGCAGACATGCAGACTTCAGGGCTTCCTCCTGTCTGGAAGAGGTAATTAGAATCTTCCTATAGGATAACATCAGTTTCACACTATAGCCACACCAGCCTCCATACTCCTGCCATTTCCTGTGGCTTTTTTTGATATTATAAGCCCTCATTTAAAATTGGATAGCTGGAGCTCAGTGCTCTATCTCTTCTTTCCACTGCAAGCAATGTGAGGCCATAGAGTACTTGTAACACTGTTCTTGCCAGCTGTGAATACAAGTGGAGTTTCCAATATATAATTTTTATTTTCTCAGTTGCTAAGTAATAAGAGTTAAATTCTCTCTCTGATGATCACACAGGTTCCCTTGAAGTCTATTCTGCAATATTGGCTCGTATTAAACTCCAATTGATGTCAATAGGGGTGCTGTACTCACAGGGAGAGCAGGATAACTTTGAAGGGATGTGTTGTGTGTTCAAAGAAAAAAAATTAACCCTTAACTTCTTAGTGTAACACTTGCGATCTTCTGCTTTATCAAAGCTGCTCTACATTTTTGTGTATGTTTCAAAACAAATTTCTTCTTTTAAATCTTAAAATGCAGCAGG
>NW_010407734.1:58116-81700 GCF_000710305.1 Buceros rhinoceros silvestris | reverse complement strand
CAGGAATATTAAAAAGGCACTCAGGAGAAAGTGAGAATTAGCTAAACAGGAAAAATTATTCATGCCATTACATGGTTTATTCCTTTTTTCTAGATGACGTGGATGGTGGTATTGCCACAGAAATATGTTCTGCTCTAACTGATGGAGTAGATGAGTCCAAGTTCAATTTGGTGTCCTATATAAAGGTCTACTGGATATTAAATAGAGATCATTATGCAGGATCTTGGACTCAGTGATCACAGTGGCTTCCATTTTCATAGTGTGGCATGAAAAGATGCTGGTAAGCAGCATATTCCTTTAAAATGTTTTTAAACTGAAACCGATGAATAAACCAGACCACAGACCAGTGCACGTCAGCTATAACAGAATATCAAAGGTAAATGGACATTAAATAATCACTCCTTGAAGTGTAAAAGTAAAAACACTGGGCAATACCATCCAGAGAGACAGCTGATTATTTTAGTTTGTCCACTCCTTCCAGCAAACCCATGCTCACCCTCGGCTGACTGGAAAGCCTGTGGCCCTAATCCTGACATGTACGGGATAAATAGTTTAGAAATAGTCCAAAGACATTTAACCTTTTGGGCATGCCTTGGACAAAACAGCACCAATACTCCAAATTCAGTCACATCAGAGCATTCTTGTGTCAGATATGACAGCAGATATAGTCAAGTTTATCTTATCTAAAATTAAAGCCAACCTGCAGGAACTTATAAAATGCTAAATACATAGGAACATAAATCAAGGCCAGGTTGGATGGGGCTTTGAGCAATCTGGTCTAGTGGAAGGTGTCCCTGCCCATGGCAGGGGACTTGGAAATGATGATCTTTAAGGTCTCTTCCAGCTCAAACCCTTCTATAATTCTATGAACATGGCTGAAAAGTTTGAGGACATGACAGAGTGGATGCAAGGAGGTCAATCTGCCCACCCACCCAGTAGGCAGTGAGAATTCCAAACCAACACATCCAGGAAAAGAGCGGCAGCTTCACCCAGAATATGGCACACAGAAGGGCACTGTGGCCACAACCTGTAAAGCCACAGGGCAAGCAGCCGTGGCTCAAGCACAGCCAAGGGATTTGCACCGCTCATTCCACATGGTACGTATGACTAGGACCAGCTGACCACAGCAGCAGTGTTGTGGGATAACGTTATCGAGAATGTCTGACTGGACAGCTCTTATTACGGTCCTAAGGCAATTTTTTTTGTAGTTTCAAGGTTACAGAAACACTTCTTTGGTGAACAATAAAGCTGCTTCCTCAAAGTAATTCAGTGCTCCACCTAGCACCACGGCAGTAATAATATCCTACAGCTATAAACGGAGATTTGCCACTACGAGTAGCAGTATTAGCATTTTAACAGGTACTGGAATGGAGGGCAGCAGTTTTCAGCAATGAGTGGACAAAAGCCCAACATGTTTTGACAAGACAGAAAAGCAGCAAAGTAACCTTTTTTTATTGCTTATACTGTTGCCTCTGAGTGATTACATAAAAAAATTAATACCAAGTAGCAAGCAAGCATCAGATGGAGGAGGAGGAGAGACCAAAGATTAAAAGTCACTAATCAATCTATGTAGAATTTGAATTAATTAGAAACTAATCCTATGCAGATTAAAAGAGGAAGAAAGATAAAAACTATCAGTGAAACGAATAATAAAAAGCACTATGAAAATCAATCCCTTTTCCATAAAAGCTAGCCATCCTAATTCATTTCCTGCACAAATTTATTACAAGTCTAATTTAAATTGCATAAATAACTGCTTAATCTTCCAGAGGAATTGTCTGTCTCATGCTTTCCTTTTCTTGCTCCTGTTGATCTTTTAATATATATGGAATAAAACTCTCCTAGGGGAAAGGGGAGAATAGGAAACACAAATACCTGTCTTACAGGGATGCAATCAATAAGCACTATCCTGTTTGAAGCAGCTGGAAGTATTTCAAAGGAAATCCCTGCTTACCTAGAAAATGTCAATGGCAAGAGCCTCATGATCTTTTGCAAGAGTGGGTTTTCACACCTGGGAACTGAAGAATTTGGAGGAAGTCAGCTCTGAGGGCGCTGAATGCAGGACATTTATTTCT
The DNA here is from genome assembly GCF_000710305.1 of Buceros rhinoceros silvestris. Classification (NCBI taxonomy): domain Eukaryota; kingdom Metazoa; phylum Chordata; class Aves; order Bucerotiformes; family Bucerotidae; genus Buceros; species Buceros rhinoceros. The sequence goes on along the minus strand of NW_010407734.1, from coordinate 79,625 downwards.
TTGATGTTTTTGTTGCTCTAACACATCAGTAAATTAAGCTAGAAATACTGAGCACAACTTGCACCTTGGGGAATGCACAGTGAACCTGCACACGCTGTGGAACAGAAGACAACCCGCTGGCTAGCGCTGCATGCCTCTGGGCAGGACACCCGAGTCTGTGCCTTATCCCTCATGGCCACATCCCACACAGCCACACTGGCTATCCCCCTGCCAGCCCCAAGACCAAGGCACAGGCATGCAGTCTACAGCATGGGCACCCTACAACCCCCCAGCAGCTTCTCCTGAGTCCTCTCTCCTTTTCAAAGCAGTATTTTCCCCAAAATATATCCATTTTAACACACCATCTGGTGAGGGGTAGATTATACCCTCGTTCTGCCATTGGGAGGTTATTATCTCCTGGGCACCATGGCATGGATGAACCTGCTCCTCAGCTCAGAGTTAACAAGCAAGACAGATTCCTATCATATCTTCAAAATAGCAGCCCATATTACACCAGCAAAGGGTCTAGCTCATTTCATTTCTCAGTGCTTGTGCCAAAGGAAATGTCTCTCTCAGCTCAGTTTTTATAATCTCTTATATATGAATGTTGGCTGACAATTTTCCCTAATTAGAGGTGTTTTTATTATCTTTTCCATGAATAGATGGCAATAGGAACACTAAGGGTGTTTTCAGAGCAAGAACAAACCTCACTGTTCACCCTTACATTTCCTTCAACTCTTCAGTGTCAAGGAAGGCAGCTAGCAGCAATGCCCAAGTATCTACTCAACACAAAACACTGAGTACCTTTTAGATATGGTTTAAATAAAGCCTTCTAATATAAAGCTTTCTACCCATCATTGGCCATGACTATGTTGAAACTTAGCTGGGCTAGATCTCCTCAGTCAAGAATAGGCCTGATTCGAACAAAGACTTTGTAAAGGACGCAAAACACTGAGTGCAACAAGCTCATGTCTTCTGAGAACTGGACAGCGACAGAGTATGTGAAGGAAAGGAGCACTTAAAAAAGCCTCCAGGCTTAGGGAAGAGGAGCCACAGAATCTTTCACTTGATTTTGTGTGTGAGGCATGATAATGAGGTTGGAGTGCTCAGTAGGGTATCAGCAGCTTGAGTTTTTAGAGCTGAATCAATAGCAATTGGTCACCTTGGAGAGTTTTCCTCAGTACCTTCTTCTCAGAAATGTACAATAATGAAGCAGATATTCAAGAAATCTTATCACTTAGCTTTAAATACTCTCCATTTCTATTGAATTGGTGGGAAATGTTACAGAACTATCATCAAATAAACTCACAGCTGAAATCAGAAAAATAAAATTGGTGAATTAATAGTGATACTGCAATAGTTACATCAATACTATAGTTACTCCAATAGATACTGCAATTAATAGTTAAACTGCAAGGCAAATACAGCAGATAATTAAGTCATAAATCTAAGGAAACAAGTCATCCTTGTCTAGCAGTTCAAAATACAGAGAATGGAAATAATAACTTTTTAACAAAAAAATGTCAAAAAGCCCCCAAAAATTAATGAAAAATTACAAATAAGATTTCTCTTGGAGGAGTGAAATGCATTTGGGCTGGTTAAGGACACAAAGGTCCATTTTGGTTCTAAGCATTAGCTTAGGCCATCTTGCATGGGACAAATGCAAACAGTAGTTCATAATGAGGTTCAGGAAAAAACACCCTCTCTTTTTTTTTTTTTTTTTTTTTTTTTTTTTTTTTTTTTTTTTTTTTTTTTTTTTTTTTTTTTTTTTAAAGCCAACTACATCTTCTCCTCTAGGTCTCAGTGTTGTTATGGAGATTCACTTTTCTTTTTCCCATTGAACTTCACCCTACACACAAAGCAAAGCTGTTAATAAGCTGTTATGCTTCAAACTGTCACTATGCTGAAGTTAGGAGAAGTAGGACTAACCAAGACAGACAAGATAATAATTTCCTCAGTTATTTTCAGCACAGTTTCTTAACAATCTCACCAGCAACAATACCCTCATTCATGAAAACATTCTTTCAGCGTCCTGGAAATGAATTTTAGTAGTTAGTGACAGTCTGAGACATCTCTTATTGAAGAAGATAAACAAGGAAACAGCTGCACATCTCGAACGTAAACCACTATAGATTTAAAAAAAAAAAATCTCAAGTGCTTGTTTGGGCAGATTCTGTCATGCACTCAGACTAGTAAATTGCTGGGACATAGCAAGTTTTTGGTCAGTATTTTAAGGGTATGTTCAGAACGACCTAGGGAAAAAGAATTTTTTTTTTTTTTTAGTTTTCAAAATCCTTTTTCCGCCCTCGGAGTGAAGGGTGCTCAACAATCCAACTCAAAGCTATAAACTTCCTATACACACACACAGCAGACTTGCTGCTCAAGTAGGCAATTAACATTTAGGATGTAGACAGACAAATCTGGCTACTAATTAGCACTCTTGTAAAGAATACAATCTGCAGCATAGTTATATCACAGAACTGGCGATTTGCCACTCTTCGCGTTAGTGCAATTATGTCTTTAATGGCCAGAAACACAGTTTCTAAGTTTTGCTCAAGCATTGGGTTATACGTGACCAGACCCTAGCATGTCCTCAGACGTGTTCTGATACCCTCTAGAAAACAGTCAAGAGCTGGAAAAATTCGTCAGTGAAGATTGAACCTCCTAGCAAACTCAGTGGCTTGTCTCCCCTGACTCCCCCTAGTCCGTGGTGAGAAAGTTTCCTTCCTGGGAGGACAAAGGAGCCCTTAAAATGTGGTTCTGTTCTGATCTACTCTCTGAATGCACTGACTGAACAGGGATTTTAGTCTGAATTCAGATAACCTGAACTTTTTTCCTTGCTCATCACATATGTGTAGTCACCTCCACATGCAAACTTCATATTGAAATCATCAATCCTGCAAAGGTTTGAACCAGGATGATATGTATCACCATTTTTCTGCCAGACGTAAAGCAGCTGCTCTAACTGCACCTAACCCGCCCACTCACTGACCTACCCTGAAGTTTAGTGTCAGTTATGAGAAGGTAGATGAGATTTTTTGCTAGTGGTTGTATAAAAAAAGCTAATATAATTTAAAACTAAAACACTGGGGTTTTTTTTACAAAAAAGTCTTTTGATAGTTTTATCTAACAGTTTAAGTACTGTAAAGGGGTCTTTAACCATGTTTCAATTAAAATTTTTTTGCAAGGGTGTGTAAAAAGCAATCCACCCCGTCAGACTGTCAAAAATGAGTCACTTCAGAGAGAGCAAGAATCTGCAGCATTGTAATAAAGCACTAATTTGAATTCAATATGTCTGCGGTTAGGAGTGTATCTAAGCATTTCAGTCATTGATGTGTTTTTCTGCAAATTAAGATATACTTCTGTAACGTGTTTAACCTCATAAAGCTCCAAAGCTAAATATTCAAGCTACCAGTAAGGAAACCTTGCTTCTCCCTTTCCCTTCTACAGAAATCAGATGCCACACTGCACAGAAGCAGGTAACATACTCTGTTAAAACAGAAAAAGGCAGTTTGTTTGCAAAGGACAATTTCAGTTTATTGCTGATTGTGTTTACATTCCACACAGCTCTCCCTTAAAATCTTTGTGAGGTTTCGGTCAATTTCTTGTAACATTTCTTTTCCTGCCACAGACTGAAATGTGAGTTGCTTAAGTTTGCTTATGCTGAGCAACTAACTATAAAGGTGTCAAGGAGTTAAAAAAAAAAAAAAATCATACCACAAGAAAAAAAAAACCCCACCCCACAACTACAGCCATTCCCAGAGGCAATTTGCACCACACTTCAACAATAAACTGAATTGTTACACATGTCCTCTGACTAGCAGGACAAAAAAGGAGAGGAGTTTATGCCTTTAGTATACTGAGCATCACTTAAATAAAATCTGTCTCTATTGTAACTTGATATTAAGGACAAAGGTTGCAAAAAGAGTGAAAATGTAATAAGAAGTGGTGAATGCTATTGATGGTGACAGCCCTAAAAATGTTCAGACTGCTTTAGAAACTGAAAAGCAATGTGAAGACAGTACAGGCTTCTAAAGCAACATAATTCTTCAGAGGGTCTTTTTGATTTAACACAGTTGGTGATTTTACCTCTTTGCATGATTTTAATGCAAGCAATTAGATGTTTTCTAAACATCAATAACTTTAAAAATAAAAACATCAGCTACTTCCTACATATTATCACCTTTTTATATGCAGATTATATGCCAAAACAAAACATTAAATTGTTCTCGTCACAAAATAACTTTTGCCTCCTTATCAAAAACACTCCATGGAAAGTCTTTACAGACTGCTTTGTCCAACATGCATTAGTGAAGATGAGTTGTTGTTAAGCAAACGTGTCTTTCTACAGAAGAGATAAATTTAGTCCAAAGAGGCCATTTTTCTATCTCTATTGAAGCTGTTGTCATATAATTACAATAGTAGAATTTTAACTGCTACTTGTGTCCCTGCATCCAGATCTATAGCGCTAACTCATGTGAAAGGACAATCAAATAGGCATCAGGCATGTGTGAGCATGCTTCATTGTTGTGTCATCCACGGGGTAATATTGCTAATGGTCAGCTAATTTAAAAACAACAACAACAACAACAAAAAATATAGAGAGATATTTGAGAGCAGAGTTTTGATGGCTAGGAGTAGGCCTATGGATTACTTTGCTGTTTTGTGGGGTTTTCTCCCAAACCCTAGGGCAAAACAACTCCAAAAGCTCAAAAAAAAGCAAATCCCACCCCTTTTCTATAGTTAAAACAAAATATTCCTGGACAACAGTTCATCCACCTGACAGTGTTCATATTTGGTGGCTGTTATGCTGCCTGCTCTACTGTTCAGCTACATAAACCAAATATTCGTTAGTGCGAAGGTCTGAACTCTACAGAGCAATCATGAAAGGAGGGATCAGGGAGAACATGGAAAGAGTTGCCAGCTGAACAGTTTGGGCTGTTGACTCTTCGTCAATTGGTAAGACACGGTAACTACAGGAGAAACGTGCTCATATTTTAAGAGCTCGTTATTTTTTAGTTTCACAGCTCATTTATTATTCTGATAGGAAAATGTCACCTTCCTCTGGTACTGGTAATTTGAAATGCAGTAATAAACAAGTATGTGTGTTTTTGAATTGCATATAAATGAATCTAGTTATAGGAAAAAAATAACTTTTTCACTCAAAGTTGTAAGTTCATGAAAATGCGGGAGTATTTTCAACTGCGAACTGCGTGTCTGCTGCTACAAAGATTACAGGCATAATTCCATCACCCTTTCCTACACTGCAATGCAAAGAAACATTGGGAAAAAATTTCAACTTGCTTCATATTGTGTCATGGCTTTGCAGAGAGCAGACAGCACATAGCAGCTGAAGATCTCTCATGATTAAGATATGGCAGAAAGACAGAAGAACGTAGCTTTATATCATGACAGTATTCAAAAACTCATGAAATGTTAGGTTCTCATGCAATTTGCAGTTTACTGGTTGACAATGAAGAGTTATTTAAGATTTACAAGTGTTCATTCATTCTGGTCTCAGCTCTGTACAGAGTGCCTTATCGTTTTAAGAAAGACCTCTTGCCTGCTAAATCACATTATTTCTGTTACATAGGGAATTATATTTGTACAGTTTATACACATGTAATACAATGGGATTTGCATAATATGAAAGGCATTAGTGCTTTGATTAGCAGAACCACCTGCACAACCTCTCAAGTATTAGTTTCTGGTTATTCTTGCAACCCAAGTATTTCTGTCTCTAACATGTTAAAGCTCCCACTGAACAGCCAAGGCTACAGCACTGTCACCTCTGACAATCCCGGAAAGCCAGTATGTGTGCGGACATGAGTTCATCTTGACTCACAGGAGACACCATGCTCTGTCAATTCTGCTGCTAGGGCAGAATCAAAGACATGGTGCTTTACACACTTCTCAACCAGCTAAGCAGTGAAGGAAATGAGATTAAGCACTTGTTATTCCTGAACATTGCACAGATAGCAATGCTATATATTACCATGAGAACCGACACACCCTTTAAGTCCTAGTGCCTTAAAATCCCGAACTAATTTGTCAATGAGATAACATTTTCACCCACGTGAGAAATCCTCAGATGATGTTTTTTCTGTGAACACCCTTATCTTGGGGATGAGGGGGAAATGGACTTCCAGTGCATCAGTACACCAGCTGCCCAAGCTGCCTGTGGTGGTACGGATAACATGGCAGCTTCAATTCCAGAGCTCCCTTTTTGGGCCCTAAAGGCAGTAGGGGCTGAATGCTACTCCAGTAGTATTGTAGCATTGGGACTCACCGTTCTTAGCAGGCAATTCAGAGCTACGCACCGATGCTGGAGGACAGTATTATACACAGCTACATTTCAGAGGAAAACTACTGATGTTTCACTGACTAGTGTTCACATTTGGTGGGCCGGAAGGGGCTTAATTATGCTCATCATCTCAAAGACTTTGCAGAACTTGAAACTTAACTCACTCTATTTAGAATGACTTAAAAATCCTTTAACACTGTTTCACAGAGAAAGGTAGTATACTGGTTTATGCATGGATACAGCTGTGAAAATAAAGTGGGCTATCTTCTAAGAGTACAAACTCCACTTTATAGCCCTGAACACAGGTCTTCTCCAGATGAACGTCTTAAAAGCTCCTGGAAACAAAAAACCTGACTACTGCTTCTCAAACTTCCCAATACAGAGTAAAGGCTTCAGTTCCTCCTTCCTTTTGCTTAACCTCCTGTTAGTCCATCACAGGCTGGAAGAACTAAACCTGTTATTTAGCTTCCCAGAAAAAAAAAAAAAGATCTCCATTATAGCATGAATCTCTTTTCTCAGGATATTTTGTTGCTAGGTTTTGACAGATCAATTTATAACAGGATTTGGTGTTATCAGTTAGATCAGAATGAAAGAAAATAGCATTTAATGCCTGTAAGCTAGCAAAATAGGTTTGCTACTCCCACGTCCAGGTTGGTTTGTTGTGGTGCAGCAGTGGAGTTTTGTATCTTGCTGGACTATCTCCCTCTCTATGGCAATCTTACCTTAAAACAACAAAAAAAAAAGTCATTGAGATCAGTATGACACCCTGGTATGCTCCTACGTGTATGTTACTGTAAGACTAAAACCAGCTGCTCCAAGCAAACCATTCAAGACTGCCATGATATCTGGCAGCCAAGGATATTACAGAATACTTAGGCAAAGCCAATTACCTTACCTACTTTACTGCCAGCTGTTTGATTTATAAATCACTAACATCTATAAGTGAAGAAGAAAACATGCATCTCCATGGCAAAACCAAAGTAATTTATCTTACAGCTTATTGTGATTCAAAATGTATTACAATATATTTAAATAACGTTATGATTGGCTTTCTATGAAACTATTATTATTAATATTATGATTTCATTTTGTCAGTTCAACAAAATTACATATTGATGCCTTGTTTTTCCACAGCAGTTTACCCTGCTGTGTTTATTTTGCTTGGCAACTGGATTTTGACTTTTAAATAAGTGTGCAAGTTGAAAAGAATGAATTCCATTAAGTAATCTTTTATAAATAAACAAAAGAAATCACACACACACAAAAAGCATTTTTCTGATGTCTTGTGAGCCTCTGAAGTTGCAGTAAGCTTTTCAAAAAGCAGACAGAATATGATCGCAGTGAAACTTACTGCTAAAAATGGAAAGAGAAAGAAATGTAAATTTTAAATCTCACTTTCCCTAATGCAGTAATACAACATTAATACTTATTTTCTGGTCAAGACATGTAGTTGTCACAACAGAATTCCAATTTACTGCAACAAATGGATGCGTAAAAAAGAAAAGTCAGGTGTTTCTGTTTTCCAATGAAGAGATACGCACTTTCTAAAGCGGAGACCTTGCACAGTACTTGCATTCTCCTGACGGGGTATTTGTGGTAACTCTGTGAATAACCATTAACTGATAGCTTTAGTACTCTCTCTAGTTTTCTTCTAGGAATATTTAAGGCTCTGCTAGGAAAAAGAAAATCTTTAGGTGACATGCATTCTGAGCTAGTAGTTTTATTTAAAACCTTTTTAATGCTTGTATTTAGGACAGTCAATTCAAGATAGAAAGTCCATAAATCAGGTCATGTTTTTCCTTCAAAATGTCATTGTCTTTGTAAAACCAGAACCTGCCGCTTGCCTTTTCACCAAGTATGTAACTTACATCAGGAGCAGTCTTATTGATATAGTCTCAGTTGCTTGATATGGTAAGAAATTGAGTATATGACATGGCAGATTGTTTTTTAGGACCACAAATTTTATTTGTAATTGCTTTTACAACAAAACTGTCTCAGAAACACCAGCTCTTGCTTCCAAAATGACACACACTTTGCAAGCACTTGTTGCTTAATACTTGAGACAAAGTACCAACAAATCTTTTTAGTTCCATTAAAATACCACTGCACTCAATTCATTGCTGTATTACAATCACTTTAGAAAGCAATTGTTTAGTTTGTCATCCTGTCTACTGATCATATTTCTTTCTCTTTTCAAGATGACAAGTACCATTAAAATACTGTTACATAGAGAGGTTATGGAACATGCTGCAAATGTTGAGCATAAAATGCGGAAGAGGGCAGGGCGAGACAAATGCATCCCACTCAGACCACTCATAACTCAACTTCACTTGACTCTTACTTACACTTCTAAAAACTCATCATTACCCTTAATTGACTTTTTGTAATATCCAACTATTTTTGTTATTGTTCTTCATGGTTTTCGGCCTTACAGCCTGTATCTGCCAGGGTAACACCAACAAGGAGCACACCTTGAGCTCTCCTCTTAACTTCCAGTAAGGCTATTTCTCTAGCACTAGCCCATCTAGAAATTCAAACACAGAAGGTGCAGCTGAATGTGCAGTCAGGTATAATTTAATAAGATTTTTCTCTGTAAAATTACTAACAAAATCATGTTTATTAAAATGTATTTTACAGTTCTTGAATTACAATTAAAAAGATTAAATAAACTTGAAGATTTAATCACGGTAATTTACAATGTATAAATTATTTATTTTAACGTACTCATCAAAAGGAAGAAAGGTTACATACACAGTACTGCATTCAGCCTGGGGAAAATGCCTCCAGGACAGTGACAATTCAGACTGCTCCTGAGGTGAACAGCCAGCAGTTTCGCAGCCTGATGGACATAAAACACCCTCCACCCTACACTCCCCCCACCACTACGCCAACATTTCTGAATATATGAGTTTCTTTTCCAAGATAATTAGAACTCACAGAAAGCACCCAGGAATATCCTCTGTTCCTAACATTAATGAGGAAACAATTGCATAAGACAACACCACAGACATATTAGGGCCAAATCTGCCCAGAGATCCAACAAATGCCATGAGCATGTACCAAGGAAAGATAATCTGTGGCTTCTGAAAGACAGATTTATCCTGAGATGTTCAACTTGTTGCAGCACAGAACAGCAACTGGTTAATCTGTTACCCAGAAATTCCCCTGGGTATGAGAAGTCCTTAGATTTCTGAAGAAATCCATCCTTTCTCAGAAAGCTCTGTGTTTTTAGAAACCTAGTTATAAAAAGGAAACAAACAGTAATAACTAATACTAATTGCTGATGTCTGTTAGATGAAAGTCAAAAAAACTTGCTGCTTTATCCCCAAGTCTGAAACCTGCAGGCACACTGGGTGAGTACCTTGACTCTGCTAAGAGAAGCAGCTCCTCGCTTCCTGCCAGCCAAGGACAAGGCTGTCTCCTGGCCCGAAGAGGATTTGCAGCTCTGGCTCCACATAATGCTGATTTTTCCAGGGTCTAGCCCACTGTTGCAGGGGAGTTACAATTTCCAGCGCTACTGCCAACAGCCAACCTGTCTTGATTTATTATGAGAAGCTATTTAAACAGAAAGCTAGATTGCTAAAAGCCAGAAATATGCAAGGTGTAAAGGGCTTTGGCTTTGTCAGGGCTAATTTTCCATGTCGATGCAGGCTGGGTTGTGGAAACCAGCTCAGCTGACACTATAGTTCATGTGCCAATTAAGACAAGACAAATTATTTATTAGTTAAGAAGCTACTCAGACATGACAAATAGATATTTGCTAGTAAAATTCAGTCATGGTTTTAAAGAATCTCTGTTACAGTTATTGGAGTGGAGGAAAACAAAGACTGAAAGTTTTGATTATGGTAAAATTAGGATTCAAACCAAGTACAGTTAAGACAAGAAAGTTATATATACTGAGGTAGATTGCCTATAACCCTATTATAAAAGGCATGAACTGGATCTGGACTTAAAGTTCAGAGTTAAGAAGAGAGCTCTGTCTCAGATATAACTGTTAACTAGCATTTTCTGTACATTTTTACGCCACCTTTTAGAGAATGTGGTATTATTTACAAATTCTCTTACTTAGTATATATCTGTTAATTATCAATTTGTAATGTACCCTAAAATATTACTGCTGATAAAAATATTTTAAAATCTCTAATACAGTCTTAATTTGTGTAATTATATTTAAAAATGTAATTTGAAGGAGACTGAATTTTCTGAGAAAGGAAATCTGATAGAAAACATTCTCCACCGTATCTAGCCCTATTACTTCCATGTGGGTACATCTGTTATTAGTTTAACTAATACTCAGAAAAGTTCACAGTAGTCATTTGCCTAAATAAATGCTTTCATTTGGAAGTGGCCTTGTCTGAGCTTAAGGCAGGTCCTTGGCAAGCACAGTTTATTTTTGTATCTTTCATTAACAGGGCTCTGGTTGCAGAGATATCCCTGTCTGGACAGACTCTGACTCACTATGGAAATGTCACTACAGACAGGTAGAAGCCCCAGGCAGAGATCAAGGTCCTGTTATCTTCAGAATTTCATAATCATACACTAAAGGATTACTACTCTTACAAGACAGAAAAAAAAAGACCTTCAGGAATTGAAAGGGCACAACAGATGGATGAAATGAGGAAAGAGGAGGTACAGAAATAAGGCAGTTAGAGTGGCAGTAAAATAATTTCCCACTTAAATTAAAGTCATCTGCAAAATTGAAGTTGACAACTGTTTCAGACTAATTTATTTAGTTGCTCAGTCAATACAACCATTCCTTTTTCCTCCCACTTGTTTTGAGGAGGAGAAAGAAAGATGTGATATTTACTCCTTTCCCAACTACTTTGATATTTTTTCACCTCCTTCAATTTCTAGAGTCATTAAGACTCAGCAAAATGTCAGAGTTCCCTCCTACATGGAATCTCTCCCCTACAGACACTCTTCTGTCTCTATTTTTCTCAGAACGCTAATTTCACCTTTCTAAAGGTATGTTTTAATGGCAGTTTTAAACCACTCTAAGGTGAAACTACTCAGGAAAGAAAAAGTGTTATCCTTTCCTCAACCCTGCACCTTGGCAGCTCATTGTTGCTGAATCAGCAATCTGACACAACTCAACTCACACTGGGTGAAAGCTGCTGCCAATGAGCGAAGGGTGGGAGAGCCTGTGGAGGTCAACCCCTTTACAGCAGAGCAGTGTCAGTGTAGATTGCTTTAAGCCAGCAGTATATCCTGCTCCTTCCTTTTATTGGTCCTTAATACCATGGTTTCCAAAGCCCATCCTTCTTAGATATCTTCATGGTGGTGGTCTTTTAACCCTCTCTCATTCCTCCCAGTAGTCTGCTTCACTGTTGTTTTTATTCTGTCCACAAGCTTTCTGTGTGTTTGTTCTTTAGTTCTTTCAGTGTTGTTGCCTCTCAAAGTCATAGGACAATCAGAGTGGGAGGCAAACTGTCATTAATGAATGTGCAATGACGATTAGTTTGTAACTGATGTGGTACTGAAAGGGAGTCAGAGAAAGGAAGGTGAACAGAAACTGGGAGCACTGGCAGAACAGAAAGCTCAGAAAGGGGTTTTAGCAGCAGCACTGACAATGGCTATAATCAATAACAGCTCTGAGGGGGTTGGAAGCAAACAGAAGGATGTCAAAGCAATGGACATATGAAACTGTGAACATGGAGGAGCATCCAGGTCTTGGAAATGAGCAGGAGTGCGCTGGTGGAGTGAGGACACACAGGGCCACAGAAATAATGTGAAAGGCACAGAGCAAAGGGTTATTGCTCTCCACAGTACAAGACAGAGCTGGAGGGAAGTTGCATGAAAGAAAGGAGAGGAAAAATCCCGTTTTACTCATACTGGTTGAGTTGACAGGAACACAGAGATTGATTTCAGTCTTCATCTAACAAGTATCTAGGACAGCCTGCTATAACGAGTCCTAAACTGTTTTTGCCAAGGGGAAAGTCTCCCCTCCTGCACCACTCCTCCATGAGTGCTTTCAGATGGAAGACATATCCCTCTGCCCAGGGTAACAAGCCTGCATTCAGTAAGTAAAACTGTTGCCACATCGTCCTGCTCCCTGGCTGCACAATCCCGTTCATCCTGATTGAAGTGCAGTCTTGCTGGAGGAATACAGCAGCTGCCAAACCTATTTTTGTCTCAGTCAAACACAGCTCCAAGAACTATTACCACATGGGGTTAGCATTTCCTATCCCACAAGCTTCCGGAACAACGTATTTTAGGTCAAAACACTATTTCAGTAAAATCAAATAATTTCCTTCAGAATACAGATCTTTATATTTGTTATATGACAGAAGACATTCAAAGTTGAAAGCCAGCTTGATACATTAGAGCAAAAAATCTGTGTTTCAAGAAGGCAAAAGAAAAACACTTTCTGTAGCAGTTTGGGGTTTTTTAATTGTAAAAAAATCAGGCATACCCCCTCCACCTTCCCCCATTCTTTATGCTTTTTCTTCCAGAAAGTCCCCTATTAGCAAAATCTCCTCTTAGTTGTGACTCTTCTGCTACACTACCTTCTACAGGCTTATCCCTACTTTGGAAACTATTATGCTACAATAAAACAGCAACCCCTTTGCCTTATTTCCATTTACAAGTGTTCTGGTTTTACAGAGACAATATTGTTTGTGAGTATTAAAAATACCGACTTATGTGAATTCACATTGTTTTTAGTAATGACCAGCTAAAGAACAGGTATTCAGAATAATTACCTCTGAAACCTGGTCACCTCCTTATGAAAACGGTAATTTTTCTGCTCAGCAAAAAATGAGACAGTTTCCACTTAAAATATCAGACTCTGTGACTGTCAGCCTACAAGGGAGCAGAGCTGGTGATAATCTCTAACAACAGAGCACAGTCATTTCAGTCCAAAGAAGGTGTACAAATTTTTTGGTCATCTTCTTCATGTGCAGTAGACAAAAGTTTAATTCTGCAAGACTTGACAGGGAATGGTTACAAAGACCTCACAATCACAAATGAATTAGTAACAGCTCTAGGTTGCAGGCGTGATTTACAGTTTTCTCTTTTTTATGATGAGTACTGTTAGACAGCTATATCAATTGTGGTAAATTCTCCATCACCTCCAGTTAAGACACAGTTTACTGTATGTAGAATTACTGTAACTGAGAATTTACCTGCTGAAGTTTTACAGTTTGTATGTGATAATGGATCCTTCTAGCCTTATACTTTATTAATCATATTGTCAAAGCTGCTCTTTGCTATCAGGTCTTGTCATCATTGCTTCTAGGAAAAGATAATAGCTTCTATTTTCCACCAGCTGACACAATGCACCAAGTTTATCTCTGTGTATTTGTGTTGAAAACTAAGATTTACAGCTAGAACAAATTGAGTCAGTGTAGTCTGTAATACTGCGTCTCATGGTGGCTATGAACAGCTAGTTTTTGTCAGTTTACGATAAATTTATTGTGCGGTTGACAACTTCAGTGAAAACTCTATTCTAATATGTTGCATTTATGCTAGTGGACCATCATGACATTCCTGTAAGTTGTATGTCGTTACCAAGATTAGTGCCACAGTAAAACAAATTTACATTAGTGACAAATAAGAACCCAAGCACCCATCTCTACCACTTTGGGTAAGAATTAGAAAGGGAGATCATAAAAAAAAGAAATGTTAGAAGATACAATAAATCGACAACCACCAGCCAGTAGAAATTCAAATGCAAACCACTTCAGTAAAGCCAAAGGTCATTTTGCATTCTGTGCGTTGCTGTTTGTAATAACTGATGATACAGATCATGGAATCAGAAGAGAGTCTTCTGATGCGAGATCCAGGAAAAACTGGTAGGAATACGGAGGGACCTGAGGACACCCACTGTCTGTTACCACATCTAGTGTAAGATTTTAATTAGCATTGAAAAGCTTTAGAAATCACCCTGTATTTCATCTGAGCATCTATAGCACAAGTCACATCACGTTATCATAGCAGTTGTTTAAAACAAATTGCCTGGCTCTGAAATGATGACTTAGTTTGTGCATTCCTAGAGGAATACAGTCCTAATCCTTGTCAAAACGGCCAGAAGTGTATGATAAACAGGACTCTTAACTACAGACATATATTTCAAGCTAGAAACACTGCTTTAGATCAAAAGATGAGGTCTACCACTAAAGCTGCTCAAATTGTTCCGGTCTAATAATCTTTTTATTTGCCTGACCATCCCAAACTTGAAATTTCCCAGTGCAGTTGTCCATGCTGCTGCCTGCTGAGCTCAATTAATTTCTCCTTCTGATGTTTGTGCCAAAACAGCTCCACTTCTTCAATGATAAGTAGTAATGAAGAGAGGAGAACCAGTGTACTTTGCCTCCTTTCTCGACACCAGAGCAGTGCAGAGAAGGAAAAGGAAGTGCAGAGGACATTAATCAAGCACAGAAAAATAAGAAATAGTGAGTGAGAAAAGATGTGCAGGACAGCTTGGCAGAAAAATAGGTCTGGAAAGAATGACAGGCACGGTGGAAAAATACAGATGTTTTGGCAAAGGACATGAGAGAAAGCCAAAGAAAAAGGGCACAGTTAGGTACTGGGAGCTGAAGGAACAGTACGTGTATGCACTGGGGAAGTCACAGTGGCAGAAGCAGGAATACTACTGAAGCTTGCACTGCTACACAATCGTAAATTAAACTGGAGCCCCAACTTTCATTACTCCTTTCTCACAAAGCCAAAAGCACTGGTTTTTTTTAGTACCTGGATCTCATAATTGGGTTACCCCATTAGGTCAAATTGTGCAGGACTGCACAGCAAATCTTGATATTAACTTCTTCCTAGAAGTGGTTCCTTCACACATAGAATTTCTTAAAAGTTCTTAAAAGAGCATACAAATCTAGCACATTTTAAAGAGTCAACAGCAGGCAGGATAACATTGCTTGGGTGAATGTTACCTTGTTCTTAATCATACCTCTGCCAGCACTCCACACCAGGCAGAGGCAAGCTGTAACTCCAAAGCTGGGTTGATATGTCCAGACACAACAACACGCTGACAGTACTGCCTTTGTAACAGAGTTTATTGGGCCCTGGCTTGTTAACCCACCAGGAGCAGACCCCAAGTACTGAACCACCTTTAGCTTCCCTCCACAGCCCTTTAATCTTTAACAGTCCTTCATATTTTCTGTGCACCGACTACACCTACAGACACTGAATAACACCAATACCTATGGAGTGTTTTGCAGCAGTAACAAGTACTCACATACTCACCAACGATTAAAGGAAGTTTTTCCTAACATATGAAGCTCTTAAAAACAATATTGCTTCCAAAGTAAGCCCTCTGTGTCAGGTAAGTATGTAGTATTAACCTTGCACCTCAGCCTCATGGATGACATGTGGATAGTATCTGTATCTAATCACACACATTTTTCTTTCTCATAGACACACTGTCTCCCATAATAGATTCGATTTAAGGATGAATTCATTAATACTTGTCACAATACTACAATTGATGACAGTGCCATCCTGAAGTCTAGGCATACATTAACATCGTTTTTTTATTGTAGGGTTGGAATAGCAAGTAGTTAATGCACACAACCACACGCTGAAAGATGAAGAGGAAAAAAAACCTTTCACAGAAAGTACTGAATAAGGCAGAAATAAAGAGATGAGAAGACAGGAAAGAAGAAAATAATGGAAAGAAAGGAATGGTCACACCATATACCAGGATACCAAGTTAGGATTTCATAACCCTCTTGAATTCTGAAATTTGATGTTTTTGTGTTTTTCACGTTGTGGTCTTACTAGCTTTTTAAGAAGGGGGGTTAGTAACATGTTTTTTTACATGTCGTGTAGCATTTAATACATCCTGTAAAACTATTACTTAGGAAATCTGTCTAGAAAACCGAAAATTTTAGCATGATGTGATCTTGTATTTCACGTAAGTACTGGGAAAATAATTCCCGTGAGAATTGGCACAATTTCATCATTTTTCATGAGGATCGTTACATCAGAAATATTGTTTTCCTGTTAAAGTTGACTGCAGCATTTCATATAGATAAACTTTAGGATAGAGAAAGAAAAAATGCTTTAAAAGCACTGACATCACTTACCACAGAAGAACGAGGCTGTAAACATAAGGTATGAAATGTAGTGTTATTAAATGTACGTCACGAAAACAAAAATCTCAGGCAAAACATCACTTGATATCTACCCTCTGTATTCTTATTTTAACATGAGAGCCTTCAAAACATTTAAACTCTAGATACTACTGTCCAGAGACTTATTCTGCAAGGAGAGAGGAAGCAATGAATACGCACACCATAACAAGTTCATAAAAATGGCTCTGTACTTCAGAAGACTGGTATCCCACAAATAACTCAAACCATGAAATAATTAATTAGTTCAGTTGCAAGCAGGGAGCATGCTAAAATGCATTTATAATAGAATGGGGAAAGGCATACAGTAATATTTAAGTGCAATTAAATTTCATTTCAATAATGAATTAGGTACCATTGAAAACACCGTCCTTCATATAAATATCACTGATGACAGTAAGCTAGAACACATTTCTGTTTTATGTGTATTATGGAAAGGAAGATATAACAGTTCCAGGACATGTTCTCTGTTGAATTCAAGGGTAAAATAATGCAACCCATGTGAACAGCAGCTCTTGATGTTTCACTTAGAACTCAGGCTCCACTGTTTTTACTTTGCAAGACTCTGCTTGAGACTAGAGCATGTGTTGCTTACCGTCTTTTAAGCTATAACATTCTAGCCCAGATGTGTTTGAGTACACACAGAGCAAAGAAGATGAAAGGATCTGCTGCAATCATCTCTGGTTTTATACATGTATGGACAGCAGAGTTAAGTACCCCAAAAAACACCTCAGGAAAGAGGTTTCCAGAAGAGGCTTAATCGTCGAGTAGGGGCCAGGGAGCAAGTGCCT
The DNA here is from genome assembly GCF_000710305.1 of Buceros rhinoceros silvestris. Classification (NCBI taxonomy): domain Eukaryota; kingdom Metazoa; phylum Chordata; class Aves; order Bucerotiformes; family Bucerotidae; genus Buceros; species Buceros rhinoceros. The sequence continues at coordinate 62,466 of NW_010407734.1, read as the reverse complement.
TTGAGAACAGGTGCCATTTTCATCTCTTCAAAACTTCAGTCCAGGAATAGAGCTTGAGGAAAGACATGCAGCAAAGGTGAGTTGGAGAAAGCTCATTTTAGAGGTGGAAGACACTGTGGCTGAGAAAAGGTGATTGCTAGGGCCAGCTCCTGAACTTACAATCTATTGCTCTGCATAGCAATTTTGTGAAAAAGAAGAAAGCACTTGGAAGAATAAATTTTGACACTGAAGTTACACAGCTTAAGCAGTTGCTCTTGTAGCCTGGATTATGCAGATTTTGAAACAGAAATACTGTTTTTGTTAATGAGTGACTGTCTAAAGAAATAAAACTCTATAAACAAAATTACCTGACGTGAGACACAGCTCTTGGGAAATCCAGCACTACTGATAGTACTTTTTGACAAACATCTGCTGTAGTTTGTAATAGTTTGACTTCAGAAAGAACTTTTAAGGAAACCTTTGAGAATGGGCTAAATGCAAAGGAGAACAGACTAAAAAGTTGATAGAAAGAAGCAGCGTTAGATTATTATTCAACAGCTACATCCTATATACTTCCACAGTCTCTGAATATACATATATATTCTGAAGTTTATAAATATGCTATGAAATATTATTTTCAAGAAGTTAAGAATTAGAAGCTGCCAGCAATTGTGTGTCCTGAGTCTGACAGTCTCTTTAGAGATGACTGAGATCCCAGTCTAGACCCTCACCCCTTTTGTCCTCCTGCCTCACAGTGTTAGTGTTGGACAAAAAGCCTGCAAAGTGGGTCTTTTTTTTAAATTAACCATTCATACTATGTTTAGTGTAGGAAAATCTAGAAGTATTTAGGGTCTTAGAGTTTGTAGTCTGAAGGTTACTTTCCCATTATAAGCCTTAGATTACTGGACAGAAAAAGCATTTAATACTACAGATGCAGACATAGTTTAAACAGAAGTTTATTTAATGCTCAGAGCAGCAAGATAGCTCAACCATCAGCAGAGCCAAGAAGGCATAGGCAAGAACATATGCTCCATCACCTCGATTAGATGATCAACTTGCTTTTTGATTTCCTACCATGCTGCCAGTAGTTGTGTGTTCTCAAACAGAGTGTGGCCCAAAGCTCTCAAGGAAGCAATTTTATCCACTCTCTTCCCTGAAAGGGCCAGTGCCTTAAAGGCATAATTAAATCCTAAGTACATAATATTTAGTGACATTTAGCAAAGCATGTCATCTCTGGCAAGCTGCCACGGTCGAAGAAACAGCAAACAGACAAATGCATTTGCATTGTTTTCAGTTGGTTTGCAATTTTTTGTAATTGTATTGTCAGCAAGTGCAGAAGAAAGTATTAGATGAAAAACTGGTTAACAGACAGAGCTAATTATATTGATGCAAGGAAAAGAACTGATCCATTTTGTAGTAAGCAGTATTTTGTGAAGAAAACAGATCTCTTTAAAGCTACACAAAATGCTTCATTTCTGCTACAACACTTGTACGGCTTATACTGCTCGTGAATTCAGAGCTTGATAAATAAAAGAACTGTTACAAATTCAGAGCCACTCCACAGTGTCCTGCTCCATTTCGGATAAAACAAAGCCTCTCTCATGCCTGCCTGGCCTTACACACCTCTCCTCTCCACAGATTTACTCTAAATAATAATTTTTTTCACTTCTCCTTGAAACACCAGGAAATGGGCGTTGCTGGACAAGAAGGTACAAAAGAAATATGAACCCCTTGACTTGCAATCTCCTTGCTCTCATGTTACATCATAGTAGCTGACAGGAATACTTGGTCAAAATCTCCAGTAAGAAGGGAAAACCTAAACTCAGAAAATAACAGAAATACTGAGAGCAGAACTTAACATTTGAATTTAAATGTTCTCCAAATCAAAGACAGTAAAAGAGACCATGGAAACTGTCAAAAAGACATCATATTTAACCAGGAAATTCTGTTCAGAAAACAGATATTCCCCATTAGAGCTACATGAATAATCATGTTCCCACTCCCCTCTCCCCCATTTTCAAATGAAGTCTAACAGGCTTTAATGAAAGCATTTCAAGCTAAACGCCCTAGGCTGCACCTAAACCTTTAAGTCAGCCCTATTACATCCAAGAGCCAGCCTAGTGAAGAGAAGCTCATTTCATGCCCAGCCAAAGCAGCTAAGTCCCAGCAACTACCTACAGTGATTTCAAAATTACTGCCCAAGGCATCAGTCCTGCCCCTCTGCTTTAGTTGCACATAGCTTTCAAGTAAGATGCTGGACTTGGTAATGGATGCACTACACCTTGGGCTATATTGCTGTCTGCTAACTTCACTAAGACACCAATAACCTTCAGTAGAGGCGGGAAGCAACATCATAAATTGACAAAGCAAGATTCGGAGCTCATCTTAATGCAAAAGTCTGCATTTAGTAATAAGAACATCTTGTTTACTAAATGCAAATATTTGCCAAGCACTTTAAATAATAAACTTCTTTGAAAGAAAGAGCAGTATTTAATCTCGATGACAGCAACCTCCAGCCTTACTGCGCAAGGCATCCTCTGCAATATCGAGTTTAGATAAACTGAGCTACCACACATGTAAAGTTGTTGTAAATTTACAACCCAAGGAAATTCACCATCAAGTTGTAATCATAGCTCCACCAGAAGCCCTGATCACCTGATGTTACACAGGATACGGACAATCTCAATCTTATCTCCAGAGGCCAGGCTGGAGAAGACACACATATGAACCCTGAAATTTTGTACTGTATTTGTTGTGCAGTTATATTTTGCACTCACATTCTTTCCCCTTTAAAATTGCATGGAAGGTTTCATTCACAAGAATTTTACATTATCTTATCTGGTTTTGAAACATAGAATTGTAATTTATTAAAAGGAGACAGTGGTAACTGTTAAACAGATGAACTAAGTTCAGCTAGATGTACTGGATGTTAGGACACTGTCTTTCAGGCTTGTTTCTCCTGTTGTGGTCAAACACTGACAGCAGTGCGAGGTCCAATGCTAGTCTCATTTCTCTGCATCTGGTATTTTTTTTTTGGGGGGGGGTATATGTGTTAAGCATAAAACCAGCATAATGGAAAAAAGACTGAACTAATTTTTCAAGACTGTGTTTGCTAGCTTAATCATTAAGATACCATTTTCACCTCAGAATTAGGAGTTGGCAGACATCCCCACTGTGGAGAACAACAAGCAAACAGGATCCTTTGGCACAAGTAGTAAATACAATTTCTTCCACCTGTCTCAAACTGAAGATCATAAATATTTTTCACTGGAGAATTTTTGTGGGTGTTTTAATCATTTGAAAAAGTTTTCTTTTAAGTGAGCTTTACCTTTGAGATCTGGTCTAAAAATGCTTCATTTACCAAAAGTCACCACATGTTTATTATAATATCTGCTACCATTCCCCACCACTCCCCAGAAAAGTAATTTTAATAGTGCTTGGCACTTTGAGCCACACTTTCATTTTTGTCTGAAAGTAATCAAATCCCAAAAGAAATTGAGAAAATTGTTCCAGCTATTAAAAAATGTTTTCCATTCTTCAATATACTTTTAACAGGGCTCAAAAAAGATATTTAAGATTGCATTACATGCTGCAGGCAGCTCTAATTTGCAGTAAGCCCAGATTTCAACACTAACTATGCTGTTATTGACATTCACCCTAGAGAAACAAAATTATTCCATATAAGTGGTTAACTACCTACCACAGCTCACACTTTGAATACAGAATACATGCAGGCAGCTACTACCCGTCTATCTGGAGGTATAAATCAATGAGGAACCATTAAGATAAACTTGAAGATATGTATGTGGTCATATCAATAGAGGATACAAGAGCTGAAGCTCTTCACTGAGCATTTAGAGCAGTATTTTGCTTTAGTTCTACAGCACCGTCAGATTTGCACAGGTGGGGGCTTCCCATGGCCCTGCTATGGCACAGCAGCCCACACTTCCACTTCTACCAGTTGAAGGGTGGCTGACACCATCCAAGGTCTACATCTAATGCTGCAGCCAGTGTACGTTCAAATCCCGAAAATCAGCACCTTCAGCATCTATCCCCTTTGGAAAAAAAAAAAAAAAAAAAAAAAAAAAAAAAAAAAAAAAAAAAAAAAAAAAAAAAAAAAAAAAAAAAATCAGAGAAAGTCTCAGATCCCATTTACGATAAGAAGCATGTTTATCACTTCTCTGCTTAGCAATAAGTTCCAAAGAAGCAGTTTTATTTTACTCTGAGGAAGTGCCCGAGTCTCAATTCTCTGTGCTCCAACTGCAAGGCAGGCAGAAAACCCACAGAACTCCAGTCAGTCCCATCCAACAGTGAAAGGTCTTTGCTAATCCTTCAGTGCAGTATGTGGTGCTCCAAGGCACTGCAGGAATG
>NW_010407734.1:44907-57999 GCF_000710305.1 Buceros rhinoceros silvestris | reverse complement strand
GAATGCTTCTGACTGTTGACATCTACTACTGAAAGGGAAGGAACAACGCAAAAGAAAGAGTTGAGGAAAAACGGGGCATGAAAGACAGTTCTTCTTCAGCCAAGGAGCCAAAATCCAGGTAACAGGTAACTCCAGTAATGCTCCTCCACAGCCCTGCTGCTGGGAGCACAGTGTTTCCCTTCTCTGCCCAAGCAGCTGTCATCATGGTTCCTACAACACAATGTGGCAGCACAGCACATTTCTTCTCCAGTAAAAGCAGCTCCCACACGTATATCAGCAAGTGGTACATTCAGAATTAAAAAGAACATTTGTGACTGATTTGCTGGATGTGCCCCACAAAAGTTGGTGCTTGGCCAGACAAACCTCTGGACCCCACACCAGCATTCTCATTTGTTTTATCCAGTGGCTGAGTGAGGGAGGGATGCAGCCACCTCTCAGAACTGACCCAACCAGCTGATATTAACTCCCAATCCACTGCTGATGCCTTTACTTCAAAGTGTTGCAGTGAAGGTTTGGAGTCTCTTGCCATCTCTCTCCCTCTACTTTCTGGGATTCTGGAAACCCACGATTCCTCACTGAAGGGACATCATTCATACAGAGTCTCTTTAGTAAACCATTTCATACTCTGTTTAGATGGCAAGCTCTCTGGGGACAGCATCTGTTCTCATTCCACGTTTCTGTAGTGGCAGCACAACAGGCCTCACACTTACTGGACCATGAAGCATTACTATTTTAACGTACTAGTGAAACTAACATCAATAGGAACTTGCTGCAAACCTCTGTTAAAGAAAAAAAAAAAATCAGGATTTTATTCCTACTGTTTGGAAAAAAACAGACAGACCATTCTTGCTTTTCATATACAACTTCCAAACCAGCAAGCAGTTATTTCATTTATTACCCTTTGTCTGCTCCAGGATGAGAGACGGTGCTACACTGTTTATCAGAATTAGTGCATGCCAGTGAATTAGAGACGGTGAATGCTGTAGCTGTGTTCGATTCCCGTGTAATGACTTTAGATCATACTTGTTGGTATTAATTACCTTCAATTGTTGTTTTGTGTATTTTGTCACAGTTGGCATTTACTTCAGTGGTACTCAACTTTGCAGTTCAATACAAATGAAAACAAGTTATTGACACTGAAAATATGTCTGATTTAATATATATATATTTGCACTTTTCTTCCATCTTGCTTCCAGCACTGCACAATTATCTCTGCAGTATTTATTATTTCCAGTGATTCAAAGCTGGAATTACTAAACCTTGTTCTAATGTTCTGCTTTCATACCTTGAAGTACTTTCCTCCTTCCTGATGCATTCCGGAACTCTAAAGGTCAGCTATGCTAATTATATTGCAAGGCTTCTGGTATTTCCTTCCTTTGAAGGTGTAGGTTAAAACAAAACAAGTGTCTAAGCCACAATGACAGTTCAAATACAGAACTTTATTTACTTTCCCTTAGCTCACATGGCTTGCAAGAAGAAACACAGACAACATCATTACAATAAACAATATATATAATAAAGCAGGAGATAGGCAGGCCAGTTTGCAGGTGCCTCAAAAAACCTGAAGCCTTCAGTGACATTTTGCTAACAGTAATTTTCCCTTGCCACATAAAATCTTTAATCTTCACCTAACATCCAGCCACAGTGTAAGCAATAATGGAATTTCTCTGCTATTCGAGTTTGAACAGCAGATACTTGCATTACAATATAACAATATTAGTCCTTTGTATTTTAGTTATGAGAGGGCAACAAAGCAATAGAGAAGTGAATAATCAGAAGATGAGTGCATCGAGCACTAAGACAGGATGGTTTTTAAACAGTTTCCATGATCTCCCCCCCCACCATCCAACATCATCATGGAATAATCTCCAGTTTTTCAGGGCTCATGCTCCATCCTTAGAGCACTAAAACGCTGGCTCTTGTTTTAGACAAGCTTCCAGGGAAAACCGAAATTCCAGCATTAAGTCATGCTCCAAGTTCAGTGACTGTTCAGATGCTCATCCTGTAAAAATACTATTTGTAACTCAGCTTGTTGCGTTCTAAACTATTTTCTCTCCTTCTCATGCCTAAGCAGCTGCCCATATCCGGGCAGCTTTCTTCAGCACCACACACAACTGCACATACAAGGCATACCATCAGGCTGTCACAGGCACACACACCTGAGTCACCTAACCTGTAACTGGTAACATATAGGAGATTCATGTAGTCAGTAGAAACACTGCAGCTCTATGCTTCCAATGCTTGGAAGACTTAATTAGTCCTTAAAAGACTTCAGCACAGAGGCAACACCGTAGTCTTTCACTCTTATCGCTTTCTTGAACACACATCCTGCTATTCACTACTGGCTTCTCGCCCTCCCCTTTCTTCTACCAGGTTTTGGTATGAAAGTCATGGTCCCTCACCCATTTTCTAGATGGCAATTCACACTCTGTTGTGAACAGCACCTAGAGCTTGGCCATGCCTGAGAGGGTCAAGACTCAAATAACCATTAAGTTTTCTAAACCAATGGAATCACCATGTGCATCTTTCCTGCTCACTGTCTTAGAAGTCAAATGGGCTAGATTCCAGTATTTTAAGTTTTACACCCGTAGGAATACTACAAGGAAAGCAAGAAATGTCTTTAAGATAGATTTCAACGCCATGAGTTTTCCGTCCAAAAGTTGGTTTTCTGAAGTGCTGAGAACAACAGATATCATCTGGTATAATGTTAAGTCAAATACGAGCTACCAACAAAACAGCTACTGTTTATTGAGAAAAAAAAGTTATGCGTGGTCATATTCTGTCCATCCAAATGTCAGGTGCTGTTTAGCTTTCAAGGTTCCATACAGTTAAGCTATTTTTAAGCCACTGATCATTATTTGATTACCCATTACCGAGTAAGTGAATGAGGAAAACAACACTAAGCATTTAATAAAACAAAAATAGATTAGTAATTAAATGCAGAATTGTTGTATTGACTTGTTTTCAGCAAGCTTTCTCAAGAGTTTTAAAGAAAAAAGTACAACACTGCTGTTTATAATATTCTTTTTGCTTTTTAAAAACTTGATTTCGTTATGTTTTTATACTGTTAATGACAAATTCCAGGTTCTTTCTACATAAGAGTCAGATGAATTGAACGCCCAGCTTTGTGTTTGTTTGAATACTCAGAACCTGACAGACTACTGCTCATTACGTTTACCAGAAACTGTAATACATAAGTATGACAGGAGCAAGTACCATCAGTCCTCAAAGATTCACAAATAGACTAAATCTGTAAAACATGCAATTCTTGTGCAATGCTTTTCTTTAACTTCCATCAAAAAGTAAATGCAGCATATGAAATAATCCTATAACATACTTCTCATCTCTTACTATTAAAAACTTTAAACCATTGAGGAAGCTCAAGACAGAGTAAATGAGCCCACATACGCCTCTGGTATTCCATACATTCACTGTATAAAACATTTTAAAGTTGAAACCAGGTGTTTGAATCTGAAAGAATTATACGCAGCAGTATCAGTTAGATATATTCACTCTAACACATTAAGTGCCTTAAAAACAATATTTTATAATCCTTGTATTATACTAGTAGTTATTTTTCACACTTGTCTGCATGTTCAGTGCTTTAAGTGCCATGTAACTTTTTCTACTTAAAGTGGGAATCCTTGTTTTATTAACTGTGATTTTCTGCATCTTGGTTTACTTAGTTGCAAAATTCTGTTTGTAAAACTGTGGTTTAAACCTACGGGTACCAACTCCCTAAAAAACCCATTCACTGAATAAATCCCACTGTCACTGCTTAATTACTGGATCAAGCTTGATAAATATTGAGGGTAAACAGCAGCCTGAACTCCCTCCTGCACTTTGTCTGTCAATTTTTTCTGATGCCAGTGTCATGACTGTGGTAGCAAACCATGGATAACATCAATAAACATGCCAGCTCTTACAGTGAATTTTCTACTTTTATGTTTTTAGCTGCCCTAACACACTTACTACTGTTATGCAGGGAAGGAAAATATGGGTTTCTATCTTAACACCTATACTAAATAAAATACAGACACAGTGAAAAAAAATCTTGGCTTAAACCTCAGGTCCCATTGGAGACAGAAGTAAGACTCTCACTTTCTGCAAGGTCAGGTTCTTACTCCATTATCCCTGTTCCCCGCTATTCAAGAGCGGATATCAATAGGAGGTTTGGATGATTCACAGGACAAGCCACAGCAGGGTCATGAGCAGAATGACAGTGCAATGTCTGCCTCAAGTAAATACAAACAAGGGAAATGAAACGTCTGGCGAAGAAGCATTTGTTCCACGTGATCAGCAGGTAGTCTCTGCAAGAGGAGGAAACGGGCAGTGCATGATTTATCTCAGCAGGGCTAGGGGGCAGGGAGGAATTGCAAAGTATGGAGCAGGCTACACTGCTTACCATATTATGTGCCTACCAAACCATAGGAAGCACCAAATTGAGGCAGTTAATTAGCCACCCATCAGACAAAGCTCCCCTGTTCTCCTGTGCAGCACCACACACATATTTAGCAGACCAGCCTTACTTGAGGAGCTCCTAGCATCCCTCCTATGCCCCAGGAGCTGAACACAGCTCCTCAGTGCCCACTCCTGCTGGGCAGTGGAATGAAAAACAAGGGCTGGTGCTCCTTCTTTGGAGGTTAGTCGGCCTTGTACACATACTGCCAAGCAAAGCTCCTACTTCAGGTTTCCACCTCATATCTGAACAGAAATGACTTGGAGAGCATGTTACACCATATTTAGGTGCTCTTGTCTCAGTTTACCTGTTGGCATAAAGAATACGTGAAACACCAGCTCATATATCGTCATTACTTTATGACCAGACCATTTCTAATCTGCTAATACAATCTAACTTTAGTACACTCATCTCTAGTGAGCTTATTCTAGTTTTTTTTGTTTAGTGCTTAAGTAACAGCACAGAAACACTGGGTCTAAGCTGTACACTACAATATTTGATCAAGAGTGATATTTCTCATGTTTGTGTCAAAGAATGAGACGATGCTTTTACTTCTACAAAAACATTTACATCTGTTATGGGAAAGTACCACATGCCACTGAAATCACCTGCAGCACCTTCTGGCTTTCACTTTAGCATACTAAGAAAGATGAAGTGGACACTGAATCTGAGACTTGTGACCAAGCTAAATTCAACCACATGCTCTTGCTCCTTTTTTCCTAGTAACTATATCTACAACTTTACACCTCAGATCCTTCCTCAGGACATTATAGCCATTTGAAGGCCCTCCCAGCTTCTAGTCTACACTGGGCAAACAAGAGGAACTTCTCCCGATTCTCCAACATGGTGAGATTCTGCTTCCCACTGCTGCAGTGACACTGAGTAAAATGGATTTGCTGGTGATGGGAAAAATATGTTATGGGGTGTAGAGGACACAGTCACAGCACAAAGTCTAAGTCACGTCAGACATGCACACCATGAAGCTGGATGCCTGCAAGCTCTTTGTCAATAAAATTTGGTGCTGGGTGAGGTAGCAATCAGAACTGCAACTATCACTAGATCCATATCTGGAGTTAGGTGTTCTCTGGATGTCCAAGAAGAGTGTAAAATGGGGCTGAGGCCCCATGGTCACATTCTTCCATTTTTCTGCCCCGGGCAAAATGAGCCGTTACCCCCACCCATGCAGGTGTAAATTAACAGACTTTGTGCAATTAACATAAGTGCTAAGCCTGTCTATAGTCCTCCCCACTGGCACATCTACCCAGTGATGCAATGTGAAAAACTGGGTGTAAATATTGCCCTAATATCAGCCCTAAAGTGAGACAGGAGATGATTTGCAACCATACCAACAGACAGATTGACAGATTCACTCCCTCTTCAACCTCTCACTGGGGACACCCTGTGGGTAAGATTCTTTACCTCAGCCTACATTGAATGACACGATTTCTCCCTGGGTGCATTTTGTGTGTGCTGTAATCACGAATATATTTGTTTCTATTACACTATTGGTGCATCCAACAGGCTTGTTTTAACAAGCAGCCAGGCTACAACGGGCAGGTTGTAGCTTCTTCGGTGTCAGACCTATGGTACCTTGCTGCCTCTCTGGTAATTAAGCTATAGCTAACCTGCAGTTACTGATTTATCAACGGCAATACAAAAACAACTTGTAAATGTTGAATTGTAAATAGACCATCATTATTTGGGCCCCCGATTTGCTTGTAAGGCTGACACCGAATATGCAAGATAAGACCAGTTTTATTTCCCCCTTTTTCACAACACAGGACAGCGTGAAGTATTTCTCAATGGTCATATAATTTTACTTCAGCCTACATTTAGCATACAAGTGCAGCTCAATATTGCCAAAGAGCCAATAACAGAGATGTCCTCCCTAGGCTGAGGACATTCATAACTATCTTCTAGTAAAACACTTTTTACCGGAGCAAAAGTCAGTTTAGCAATCCCCACTTGCAAAGAGTGAGACCAAAAAGAATGATGAAAACCCAGGTAAATAACTGGTCTAGGCATTATGCATTATAGTTTATTGAAGCAATTACACACATGCTTAGAAATGTACAGAAAATTTAGCAAAGAGTAAAACATGAAAAGTAAGTGTTCATAAGATACAGAAGTGTGGTTAGCCTGACAACTACAACTCCATGGAACTAATGAGAAAAATACAAAGATTTGGGAAAAAAGAATTTAAAATATCAAAGAAAAAGGATGTTTAAGAGGGGAAGAATATCTAAACAGGGATCCACACTATTGTATATTACTATCAGAGGATGTCTTAAACCTAATTCAGACTCCTGCCTTGCTACAGGTCTCCTAACATTACTAGAAAAACAAATTAGGAAGCCTATCTCCTTTACAAGCTATGGAAAAGATGTCTTCAGTAACCACTTGTTCCATTATGTTTAAACTAATGGGATTATCTATTTATAATTAATTTTAAGTGAATAATGAACAAGCAGGTTTAAAAAGTAAGCCTTGCTGGACAAACCCAAATGCCATTTCAATAAACTTTTAATGTCTCACAATGCCTAACAGGAAAAAATAATTTCCTTTTAATTTGAAATAATCACATTGTGTTTTCTAAACACTGAAAGGAGAATGATTCCATCAACAGTAGAAAAGTTATCTTCCTTCCCTTTAATCTACTTTTTTCTTATGGTAGGTGAGAGGATAAATATATTTTAGAGCGTAGATGTTTAAGACTGATCTTATATTTTATCTCCGGTCACAGCACATGAGGATACATTGGCTTTCTCTTTCAGCTGCAAAGGATTTCTTGCTACAAGGATGTGGTCACTACTGTTCATAGGAGGAATTATCATCAAAGCAGCAACAGCTAATGATTATAAAGTGTGAACACGCAGGCTGGGTCTATCAGTATTTGTATTTGCTCTTAAACTTGTCTTTGTTAATAATAAAGTATCTACATCAATTCATAATAGTGACAATCTTCCCCACAAAAAGAATGAGGATGGTTAGTTTCCTTCCCTTTATTCTGTTAGTGCAAATTAAACCCTTTTTTTTCCACTGGGCTATTTACTAATTATGAACAATTAATCATTAGTCTGAGAGCTTATGAGATTTTGAAACATTACAATTAGGAAAAACTGAACATAACATTTAAATGTTTGGATATATTTTTGTGCACTTGCCAATGTCCTCTGTGGTTGCTCAGTTTTGAATTGGATGTAATTCAAAGAGACAGGAGCAACAGCAACTAATGCCAGGCTCAGGTCAGGTCCAATTTTCTTTCAAAAGTTGTGGGATAACCATATTATATTCCAAACCAAAAATATGTTTAAGCTGGAATAGAACCAGGAGGACAGTCTGGGAGAGCTATTTCACAGTTTAAGAACCCTATTCATCGATAACTGAAGAAACACTTAAAAAGGGGATTTTTGGCACCACATGAAGTGATTAGAGTGGAGTGGAATGAACAATCATTCAGTAAGTATACATTATGATGACACCAATGAATGTGGGGTATTTAGCATGCCCTTAAATGGACAAAGCTCAAGAACAGCACAGACTGAGGTGAATTTCAGAAGGTTTGGAGGTTCGTACTAGATAAGCACCCTGAGACTGACTGCTAAAGGGTAATCAGTTGAACACAAAAACCCTGCATGAGTCAAACCTGTTACAAGTCATTCAACAGCATTTTTTAGAATGCAACTGGAGCTGCAATTTTTAATTCCAGTGGCTCAGCAGAATGAAATGGACTGAATAGGGCACCAAAATCCTATCTACGAGAGGAACGTTCCTGTCGCCCCTATATTGCCCCCCTCAGGATCATGAAACAAAGCAAGGTAAGTGCACAGCATTTCAGCAGTAGCATCACAGTCCTATTTTAAGAGGTTCAGCTACCTGATCAAAACACGGCACCTTGTCAAGCAGCACATTAAGTTATATAAAAGAATGTACAAATAAGGGGTAACATAATTTCAGTTCACCAGATCGTGGTATTAAGGTACTGTAAAAAGCACTAAACCAATGTTTGAGCCATGCTTATTGTCCCAGTATGTTTATCTAGAAGTGCTCCATCCTTTGCTCACTTAATGAACGTATTTTTCCAAAGTCTGCTGTATATAGCAGCAACTGCCAGCTTTTGCGGCAGCATGCCATGTGACATTCCTAAATTAGAGGTTAACTGGAGCAAAATCCCATGGACCCTTGGGGATACTCTCTCAGGGAGAAAAGAAGCTTCCAGTCATATTTTAGGGGACATTTATACCTGACCAGATACTGTGGCTCCAACTGAAACTCCTGTGGGGGCCTTTCCATGCTCCATTCAGCCTCCTCATAAGCCATTCTTGGGACACAAGTGCTGGTCTGCGTGACACCTCAGACAAACACTCTTATACATTAACTGCGTACCCTGTGTTTGTTGTTACTGTTCTACCCAGTATACACACATTCGTTTTTTACATTTTATGTAGTACACTACCTAGGTATGAAACGGAGGGTCTATTCAAGAGTTATTCAAGAAGCAGACACAGCTTCTTGGCTATTCTGTAACAGTGTTTTACTCCCATGTATGTCCATAACTTGAGTTACGTAAGACAAAGTCAGACTCCATTCTTTGAAAGAAATTGTTCCTGAGATTGAAGAGCAACAAAAGATAGTTGATACTAGCTGAGACCTGGGAAACCTCATCTACATCCAAGCTTTCTATAAAAATAGAGTTAATCTCTCTATGCCCATTCATAATCCAAGAACACCACCTTCCCTTTTCCCTTCCCCTCTCCCCCCGCCCCCCCAAAAAACCCAGCAGAAAATGCACACACAACCAACAACCGCATCAGGCACTGAACAACTGCATCAGGCACTGAGTGCGGAGAGCCACCTAAATACCAAATGCAGCAATAAAGAGTTCTTTCAAAAGCAGCGGAAGTTTCAATTACTGTGAGCACAGAACAAAGAGAAGAGCACGCATTTCACGGCACAAGACCTGATGATATCTGAATCCAGTGCACACTAACTGGTAGTCACCAAATCCCAAGGGATACTACTTAATCTTTCAAGTCTAGGTCTTAATTGCTAAACCACGTGGGACAGCAAACTCAGCAGCATCAGCACAGTGTATTGTATCAATAAAACACCGGTAAGAGGAAACACATTTTTTATGTGAACCAGGAAACAAACAAAACCAAAAATCCACGAAAACCACCCAGAAACCAATCACTGGGGAGGGCAGTCAGACAAAAAAAGAGAAAATATTATAGTATTGTTTCTATTTCATATCACGAACATGTAACTGTTCAGCAATTACTCAGCAATTGCCAGACAATGGCAGGCTTTGTTTTCTCAAAGAAAACACGGGGTAATTATGCCAAGTTGCCTGAGACACTACTGCAGCTTTTAATGATTAGGCCCCATAGTAATGAATCATCACAGAAGGTAGCAATAATCAGCCATAATACTAGACTTAAAAGCTATTATTCATTCAGTCCTTACACTTATTACTGTATCAATAGATTTCCTACACAGCTTCCATACCATCATTAAAAACTCCATGCGTGTAAATGTATTTATGCACTCAGCCCACCAGGTTCTTCTGACTGGGTCTTGTTCACAATAAAGTCTTTTTTTATGCTTACCAGATCTTCATCGGGAAAGAATAGAGCCAATGAATGTTAAAAATATAAGTCTTGAGAAATATAGGTCTTTATGCTTTGAAAGCCCAAGATCTGAAAGAGGCAGGCAGACATGAAGGCATTTTTCAAAGGAGTAAGAGCTGGATTAGGCTCTAGTCTAGAAAGTACAAAGGCTGTATATGTTATATAAGATTGCTCCCATTACAGAAAGCACCATAAATCTTGAAGAAGATAACTACAGAGAATCAAAGGACTGAAGAGGAGGAATTCCTGCTAGTGTACTCTGAAGAGTGACTTTGTTTAAAGGGCAAAGCCACATTCCATCATCTTTGAATCTCAACAGTGCAGTCAAAATTGCTCCAGGAGCAGGAAAGCAGTGCTATTTACTGCTCTTTCCAACTCCAAGAAACTTAAAATGCAAGTGGGCTAGTTCCAAATTGCAAAAGTCTCCATAAGCATGGATAAAAAGCACGTGAAGTCATACCACATGTATGCACCTTTAAATCCTGCAGTCTTGGAAACTGCACAGATCACAGACAGGCAAGGATTTGAAGAGGATGCAGAGCAGTTGGCCTCCATTCAAATCTGATCACCACTTTCACCACTGACACCTGGGCCACAAGACCCACTTTATATTTTTTCATACCTTCAAACTGTTAACAGGTATATGTAACAACTTATTGTCTAAAATGATCTAAAAGATCATGTCTGCAAACATCCACTGATTAAAAATGCTGAGTAACACAATGCCATTTCTAAGTAGTCACTTTAAAACATGAAACCCACAGTTTAAGGGTTCCTTTACTCTTTCTTCATCTGAGCTCAATGAAGTTTGGCATGGCTGGCTGTAAACACCCACTAATGTTTCCACATAATAGATAGCAGACAAGACTACGGATAAAGTGTTAGTGCTTGCAGTCTTACACTAACCTCTTGAATGGCACTTTCTTAAACTGGGCATACTGCATAATCCTCTACCTTTGATCTCGAATTAACTGCTTTAACAGAAAGGATTCTGTTTTACGTTTTATGATGTGCAAGGCTGATTATAGTAGGCTATGAATTGTTAGGCATCTGCCCTCAGTTATATGCTCAAATGTTTAAACATTGAGACATATTTTTGAACTCTTTCATAAGTAGTTCATATTAATAAATCCAGATGAAAGCTCCAGCTTTCTCTATCACATAGGATGATTACAGAGTCTGAGTTTGTATGAACTAATAAGACATACATTTCTGAAATATTAACCATTATTCCATCACGTTCTGGGATTTTAAGGGCATTTCAGTCTCCCTGTTCAATTGTGTGAGGGCTGATAAAGTCCTCCTTTGCATGCATTTATCTACTCACGCGCCTTGGACTAACTGCAATGGAAACTTCCAGTTTCCTAGAAAGACTGCATAGGTCTTTTTACACAATCCAGTTCTGGCTTATTGTCAGGGCTAAAACAGTCTGTCACAGCTTGAATAAGCTGCATGTTTGCTCACAGTCCGAGCCAGCACTGCCTGCAGATGACAGCAGTGCCTAGCTAGTTATAGCACAGCATCCTGCAGGATCCTGTCACCTACAGCAAATCACAAGAGGACACCTGGAGAGGATTGCTTCTGAGAGCTATATGCTTCTTTCCTGTAGGGAACCAAAGCTGCCTGAAACAGCTGTAAAGCTTTTCTCCTGCCCTACTCTACTCTTTCAGTGGCACTGCAGTGTTTCATGTAGTATTACCTTTACATGTTTTAAGCCAATCCATCATTCTGAACAGTTAGTGTTTATAGGAGTGGCACGCTTTGGGACAGGTTTCTTAATTCATTTGCACATACTCCCAATAGCACAATACCAGAGCAACGAAGATGAATTGGATACCGTTCTTATGCCACTTGCATGCCAAATTTAACTCTGGTGGTTTTGCTTCACCAACGTAAAATCTATGTCATTCTGTTGCTGGTTCTAAGACTTCTATTTAGTTCATTCTCTACTTTTAATAAACTTTTAATTTTTGCTTTTTGAACTTTTTTTGTAAGTAGTGTGACAGTGCTAAACCTATGCAATAATGAAATTCAAAGATGAGTGGTAGCTTAATGCTCCATTGTCAGAGTCAGACTGTTTGATAGGATTACTTCTTAAAGAAATAGCTTGGATTCAGTCCAAGGTGAGAAAAACACCAGTTTAGGAAGTGAGCAAGCAAAAATAAGAACCATAAGTAGTACTTCAGGTATCTCTTTGGTCTCTTGCACTCCCAACTCCTGGTATTCAAAGGAACAAAGTAGTCTGAAAATCTTGCTTACGTGACTCATGCTCTAAAATGTCTTCTTGAATTCTGTTTACCCAGATGTCCCCTAGCTGATGATTTTTACTATTGAGCACATGCTAGCAAACTTGTACTTTGAGAAACAAAGCAAACAAAATCTCAAATGTTATAAGGTAACAAGTGTGCAACAGAAAACTTCTTTTGCTCCAGGAAGTGTAACTAAGGATTATGAGGGAACGGGATACTCAAAAGTAATCATATAACTTTTTAAAAGAGACAACCAGGTGGCTCAAGGAGAGTGCAGGACTAGTAGAATCTATTATTTACATATTTTCTGACTTAAGGTATTTAGTAAGTTTCTCCAAGAAGGCAAATAATCTCCCATTTTAGGTACCCTTTGCACAGCATCTATTTCTATTATTAAAAACATTGTGGAATACTGATGGGTTTTGTTATTTAAGGTGCACATGCATTAACATGTTAATGGACAAGACCACAGTCAGGCCAGGTTCTTTTGCTTATATTCTTTCAGTAGGATTCTTGTCCCTCTCTCACTCCCCTCTGAAAAAGGCATGGTTTACCGAGATTGCTATGGATGTGTTTTATCTGCAATACTACACCTTATTATGGCAGCCCTATGCCAGGAGCTGCTACACACAGCAGCCAGGTTAACTCTGTATCTTACCTTCACTGTAGTGTTAGACTGACTAGTTTCCCTAGCACATAAAGCCAAACCTGTTAGTCTCATTCATGAAATCTTCCTCCCCGATGGCTTGGCAAG
>NW_010407734.1:43180-44805 GCF_000710305.1 Buceros rhinoceros silvestris | reverse complement strand
TTTTTTTTTTTTTTTTTTTTTTTGTATCTGCCACCCCATCCAGTTCAGCTAATAAGGCAATGGCTTAGGAACAATTTGCCAAACTATATAAAACTGCTCTGCACTTGGCCACATTTTTTTACCACTGAATACTGTTGCTTCAGAGGGAGAAAAACAAACACTATTGGGAAACTGTACCTTCTGCCTTGCAGAAGACACATGCAGAGGAACTCAGACAGAAAGTGTGAAGACACAGGGCCAGGATACACACAGTAGCCCAGTGCAGTCCTTTCACAGCCAACCCTAAAGCTGGTAATAGCAAAAAGTAATTATGTGCAAACAAGTCGGCTGCATTCATTAGAGGGATGTAGGTGTAGTGCAGCAGGGAGATCATGTGAAGAAGCTTCACAGTGCTGTGAAGAAACATCAGAGCAACAGTGATCTCCTGAGGTGGAGATGGGTGAGAGACCCTCTATGTATAATTAAAAGAAAAATTTTTAAAAAGCATTTTCAGAGAAACAGGAACAGCTTCTTTCAGTACTGTGTTACATAGACTACATCTGTCACAACTGTGAAAGATTTTAGCCAGAGGGACTGTCAGCAGTCAAGTGGCAGATGGACATGATGTCTGAGATTAATGACAGGTAGCAAAGCATCACATTTTGTGGCAGGGAACATGAGAGGGGATTGAGATGCAAAGGCCAACAAGGATTGCAGAATTAAGTAGACATGGTGTTCCTTCATGTGATGGATAAAAGGCTTTAAGAAGGTAGATAATTTCTGTGCAGTCAAGTTAAAAATCAACTGAGAAATCTACATATTGCAGGTGTACTAGAACAGTGCCACGACTCAGAGTTGAGACTATGTGGACGTGTACTTTAACATGCTTGTTCCTCCTTTTCGTATATATGCACCTGAAATTTGATCACACACGTCTTATCAGAAAGTAGGAAAGCCAGACTTACAAATATCTCAGATTTGTCCTCTTTAACTATTTGGCCAAATAGAGATGGAAGGAACTTAGAGGCCTTACTGTAAGGAAGAAGAGCTTCTGTTTGCATGACATACTGGGTACCGCTGAACAGGGTTTCACCAATTATTTCTATTTTCACTTGGCAATATATTCAAAATGCACCAGATGGGATGAGCTAAGGGAAGCAGATTTTCTCTGTTTGGTGGATTTGTGCAAGGTCTCACAAGTAACATTACTGAAGTGAGAACAGCATTTTGTTTCTGTCTGCATCTCTGGAACCAGTCAGCAGAAGAGCAGTCACAATTTTGGAAAGCAAAGAGGCTCCAAGAACACTATGGGAAAGATAAAAAAATTCCTAGAATGTGAGTAATGTTAAGGTTGCAGGTGAGACAGAAGATGCACGTGGTGCCTCCTCGTAGTGAAGTAGTGCACATGACTTACTGGAAGCAAGGGCACACGGAAGCACCAGCATAAGGCCCTTCAGCACAAGAGTAGCTTCAGTAAACAGAATAGTAGTTGTAGCAGGACAAGCAAAGGCTGAGGGAGAAGTGTTCAATTTCAGATTGTGATATCAATGAAAATTTAATGCAAACAAAATTAATTGTTCATATTTGCAGATACAAACATAATTGCTTAACCACTCTCCCCGCCCCACCCCCCCCCCCAAACAAAA
>NW_010407734.1:42608-43144 GCF_000710305.1 Buceros rhinoceros silvestris | reverse complement strand
GTTCATATTTGCAAATACAAACATAATTGCTTAACCACTCTCCCCGCCCCCCCCCCCCCCAAAAAAAAAAGTGATCAAATGGAAATAAGCTGTTAGAGCTACACCCACAGAGGCAATTTTAAGGAGAAGCTGCATCTAGAATATTTATGCACTTGTAACAAGGAAATAATCACACTTTACCTTTTTAATTTTTATATACACACATATATGAACATGCTAATGACAGCTGAACATAAGCTAAATTTGTCTTTGTTTGAAATACTGAATTTATTGGAGGTCCCTCTCCCCACAGCCAATTCGCCAGCCCTTAACTAATGAGCTCCTACTCAGTTTCATCCTGATCAAACTTGGAAATAAGGCGCAGTGAAGCATTTTGGCAGTGCCAGGATAAGGGGTGGACTCCAGAAAGGAGCATGGAAAGCTGGAAGGGGGCTTCTCTTTCTTGGGAAAGAGGAGCTAGGAGTTAAGAACATAAGAGAGACAGGGAACTCGGTGGAAAGAGAACCCTGCCAAGCAAATCCCTGAGCATTATGGAA
>NW_010407734.1:41618-42425 GCF_000710305.1 Buceros rhinoceros silvestris | reverse complement strand
CATCTTCAGCAGCAGAGGTCTGAGAACAATGAGTTCACAGCAGCCCTGGTATTTGACGGGTATAATTTTTCATTCAGCATAGCTTATATTTTCAGAGTAGAACAATCTGCCAGTATTTCCTTGGAACAGAGGAAAGAATATCCTATACAAAGATATTGAGTAAGAGTTATGCTGAAAGGATGAGGAAAAAAAAATAACCGGTTTTAGGGAGAAGTAGTCAAAACACTTTTTTTTTTTTTTATTTACACCAACATTGGCATGGCCTAGAGCAACACGGAAGAGCTGGAGATTGTCACATGCATGGCACATCCCCTCTTTTGTTGGGCTTGGCATCCACTCCTGTTTTATTTCTCACCTCAGTCCTAGCTCAGAAAGCATGACACTAGCAAGAACCACATGACCATGCTGGTGGGTAGCCAGGACACCCCTGAGGTTTGGGGGTGCAGGGGCAGGTTCTGGAGGAGGAAGGCCTGCCTCGGGCACCCCTCCACATCTCTTACTGTTTTATCGGGTCCTGCCCATCTGCAAGTGCTGGGCTTCCCCTGCTGAGGCACACATACACAGACACTGTTGACAATTAACTTCGAAACCAAACAGAATGAAACTTTACTTGCAGTAAGCATTATAACAGCAGCAGGAGGGCTCTGTTCAACATACTGATATTAATACCAGGTCCAGAGCAAAAAGGAGCAGCAAACAATACATACTGCTCACCAAAACAGCACTACCTAGAGTAGGGTTTTTTCCATAAGAGAACTGTTTGGCACAGCAGAAAAACCAAAAGCTCTTTTCTCATTGCGTTACTTC
>NW_010407734.1:35105-41509 GCF_000710305.1 Buceros rhinoceros silvestris | reverse complement strand
ATATCGTATATTAAGTTAGAAGACCTACATTTGCTAGCAGTACAGAAATCACCTCATGGACCACAGAGTCTCACATCCAGCTTTCAAGTGCCACTTATTTAAATAACATTACTCCCTAGAAAGAAACAGTGATCAAGGACCATAATATGTCACTTCTGGCCTGGGGAGTACACAACAAATTTTGCTAATTTTGACATGAATTAAATACGTTTACCAAACCTTTATAGCCTCATAATGTAGTTCTGATTGGAAAAACAGCCTCACAGAGAAACAGTCTGTCATTGAGTTAATCCTTTATCATATCTCCATCTTTCTCCTCCTCAGTTTGGAAAAAAAAATATCAGGGAACAAGTGATTGAAGTATAGTTTTTCCAGCCTCCAGATTTGTAGAATTACAATAGAATCTCCCTTTCCCACCCTTACAATATGATGAACACATACATGAACATTGATTTTTTTAAAAAAGATATTGTCCATCTTAAGCTCTACATAAAGCAGCATGAACAAAATCAGCAACAAATTCTTCTCAAAAGAGGAGGTTTTTTCTATCATATTTCAGCTATAAGAAATCCTGTTAGAATTCCATAAAGGCATAATCCACACAAATAGATTTGAAGCTTCTCCTATTTTGACAGCCTATGTCTAAGACAGATGAAAGGGCTACATAAGAGGAGCAGCCCAGGCCAAGAACACTGGTGCTCACTGGCTCTCCCTCATGCCTTCTTTCTAGGGAACAGGCACAGCAGAGCAAATGTGTTAAGGTGGTCATTTAGGACTTGAAGGCAGAAGTAGCACAGTAAGTATCATCTTGTAGCCACTAAGCTCCCAGTACAGCCTAGGAATTGTAGATGCCATTGTGCTTGCTCAGAAGGTGCTTAAGTAAATTGCTGTTTTCAGTGCTGAACACAGAGCACTCTACAGTAGTCCACCCCTCAGATTAAAAAAGCGTTTAAGTGTCAAGGACCAAATCCATGAAGAGTGAACCTCTTATGATGAGGAGTTGGGGTCTATGTAGCAGAAGAGTTTTGGAGCTCCCAAGCCTGAAATAGCCACCAAGCACCAAAGGACTCAGGAAAACCCTAGATTCAAGAGGCCAGGCTACCAGAGCTGAATTTTCTCCAGCCTTCACCAGAACTGACCTTTGTTTCTATAAAATACAGCAAGTTTTCACCTACCAGCAAATTCTTACTAAACAATCATTTGCCTGTCTAGCTATGTTGTTGAACCAGACTGTTATAATTTTTCTTGTCAATTGACCAAAAAAAAAACCCCCACACACCCTCTTGTTTTATGCAAGGCTGTAAACAAATGATCAAGGAGCATTCTGAGTGACTAGAGCAACATTGGTGGCACGTCAGCAACAAAGACCTCCAAAACTTTTTACTGCATCGCAGTCACCTTAGTCTTTCTTCACCCAGCATTAGCTAGCTGCTTTTCACCTATTATTTTATCTGACCCTTTCCAAAATATGCTTAGAAAAAATGCAAAAAGAGCTGACCATTTTCCACAAGCTGTGACCCAAGCTGAAACCACCTCACCGCCACATGTTGAAAGAATGATTAGAGAATGTCTCCAGGAAGAAACATCAAGCTCTTCCTACTGAAGAGGGCTGTTCACAGCAATCTGCCTCATACATAGAACAGCACAAGATCATCCACTTTCATATCCCAAATCAACATTACAAGTCAGTAGCAGTGCACTTCACTGTCAGGTTGGCACCCGAGCATAATCCACCAATTCACAGTATTTAAATACATTAACTGGGCTAGAAAGTTCATTAGGCAAAGCTGGTGTTTTCAGTGACACTATTGACAAGAATTATCTTGGTGCCTTTCCTTTCTTTTCACGCCCAAATAAAGTTTAGAAAGTTTGGCTACTGCAGTCAGTAGACTAAGTAAAAATCCATTGGTGTGGATGACAAACATCTGCAACTTGGAGCATCATGTTAT
This sequence comes from Buceros rhinoceros silvestris, assembly GCF_000710305.1. Taxonomy (NCBI): domain Eukaryota; kingdom Metazoa; phylum Chordata; class Aves; order Bucerotiformes; family Bucerotidae; genus Buceros; species Buceros rhinoceros. Next base: position 39,560 of record NW_010407734.1, on the reverse strand, counting down.
ATTATATCCAACGCTGATCAGGTAATATTGTTCAATCCACTTAGTGAAATGTAGTCTGAATTAACTTGAAACAGTAATACATACTGATTATAGTCATAGTGAGAAACACTGAATGAGACTGATTGCAATGGTTTCAGCAGGTCAGCTCTAATGAAGCTGTTCAGCCATCATATTCCCTATTTTTGACCTATACTCCCAGTATATAATAGAGCGTATTAAACTCTGATGAAACAATTTAATAGAAAAAATCAATCTGTTCTTACAGCATTAGAAAGGTTGAATGCTTCACAACAGTTCAGTTTGCTCTGCAATAATATTCTAATCAATTTTTTCTTATCTCAGCTCTGCATAAGGTTTGTACCCCTAATAGCATTCAGTTTACTAACATGCCAATGGTGCTTCCTTCCCCTTGTTCCAACAGCCAGGGAAATACCATAATTTAAGGTGATACCTTTTTCCCCCTCCACTGTTCTATATATGGTTTCCCATTGTTTCACTCTCCAAATACACCTCATTTGCACATATAAATATTTGAAGACCCTAAAATTTCATCTGGCAGATCTAAGATGCTGATGTTTGTTTAAATTTTTTATTAAACTAGAAGTATTTATTTTATTATCAATGCATTAAGACATCTGCAAATAGGCTTCTTTAAGACCTAAAAATATTGAAAGTTAGTGCCTCCGCAAGTGTAAATCAGGACACTTCCTTTGACAAAGCTGTGTTAGTTAACAACAGCCAGCATCCAGTCCCAACTGGATTGCCTCTGAAGTAGGCAAAAGTCATCATCATCATGGCTTGGCTTCACGGACGAAGATTTGGGAAGGGTTTTCCCCATGCTTACTGCAAGCGCGCTGATGGCTGAAAAGACCAATGCAGGATAGGCCAGTCCGGTCCCTCGCCTGTTGCTACAGGGCTTTGCAAACATGAGTGCACCCTTCGGGCCTGCGCAGTGGGGTTTTTTTTTAGGTGAGGCGCAGCGTGCGCGGAACTGGCTCCACCCTTTACACCTGAGGTTCATCTGCCAGGGACTAGCGAGCTTGGACGGTGACAGCGAAGTCCTCGGGTCGTAGGTTTGGTTAGAGTGTCGTTCTCTTAGACGGATGCCTTACAGGGCTAAATGAGCTCCATCTGCCGGGGTTTGGAGTCAGAGTTGTCCTTCTCCTAGGATGGCTGCCCGAAGGCTAGTGAGCCCATCCTGCCCGTGGACACACTTTGTCTGACCCTTCAGCTGAGACCTGTCTGGCCTGGGAGACCCTACCGGAGGCACATGCCACCACCAGCACAGCTCTCAACCTCATAAGGGCACGCAAGCTCCTTCCCCATGGCAAGGGGGTGCCCGTGAAAGAGAGGCAAAAGTAGTGCTGAGCTCTGAGGCATGAGCCAGTACCAGAGACGGACTGCTTGTGTTTTCTCCAAGTTAAATTTGCAGTAAGATGACCCACTACACTCTAAAGAGCTTTCTTTTCAAGTATAGTGAGCTAACTTGCTTGAAAAAACTGCACGTGGACTAATGCAATGGACACAGTTCTATTTTGCAGAGGTATCAAGGATCAGTAATTATATGCTAATCCTGAAGCATAGAGGATACTTGATGCAAAAGTGAACACAGTTCTGAGCAGGAAAAAATAGACCTACCAACTGTCAAACTACACATCATAATCCTCTGACATCTGTTCATAAAGTGAAATACTCCGGAAAACTGACTGTACCTTTTGTTATACTGCAAGATAAGATCTTGACAGACAAAGCTCCTGCAAATATTCAGGATGATCTCCCGCTTGTGCTGGATCACACAACAGGTTAAGGAACTTTCTTCCATTAATGAGTTGATGCCTCTCTGTAACTAACACACTTTATTTTAGGCTGTGCGGGAAACACTCTTTTGCATTGCAGAGTCCTTCAATATCACCCTTCACCAGAGGGCAGGATAAAATTTACTTTGTTGCTCGGTAAATAGTGTCTGAGAACATGCATCTTCTGTGCTGGTGGGAAAAGGCACAATATTACTGAGTATTTTCTCTGCTAGTTGTGTTCCAGCAGTCTCATAACTTCACAAGAAACGGAACAAATTAAAAGGCACGCGTCCTACTTGTAAAAAGCCTGTTGCTGGCAGTCTGTGCATGCACTGATATTGTAAGCAAAGTTCCCAGCCCTTGAATCTCTCTCTCTCTCAGGATGGAGGCCGGGTGTAGCACTGTGTCCAGCCCTGCTGCCACTCCCACCACCGTAACTACAGCGCTTCAACAAAAACTCAGTTGCTTTTAGCTCAGACGTAACAACAAACACCTAACCTTATCTTTGAGGGCAATGTATACAGAAGCACAGTATAAGACTACAGGAAAGTAATTTCATTTTTTTGTAGGCAAATGAAACAGGAGTCAAGACAATGAAAGATACAGTCTTTCCTCTTTTCACTCTCTTTGGCTTTGTGAGCAATGGTCTAGTGCAATCATTTGCAGATGATACAAAGGCTGCTGCTGGAAGACTACAGATTAGTTATCAAAAATATCACTTGAATATATACATTGCATGATAGATTTGCCACAAGGCTAACTCTTAGTTTCCTCTATTTGGCAGGGGAAATATTTCAAGTGCTTATACAGTTACAGAAAGCTGCATGGAAGAGTTCTGTATGGATTATTTCACTTAAATTCACACTCTTCATTGCTTTCTAGGGTCTTAGATTGCCCAGTATAACTGTGTAGCTCAGAAGACAAGAAAACCATCTTTTTATTAAACTTCAGTAAAAATAAAGCAGCAGATTTCATAGATGGAACGTGATGTTATCTAGAATTCATACAATCCTGATTACAGTTTCGGGAATTCTTCTCTTACTTTTTGCTATTTCCTTGATAGTTTCATGCCTTCACACATTTTTTTGTCCCGTGGGGAAGTGATAAAGAATACTACGCTATTTACGTAATTTTGGCCATTGACTTCAATGAGAATAAGGCTAGAACCAATAATGCATATTATCATAAAAGCAGCTCACAAACTGTAACTAGCTAATTCTTACCACACTGCTGTGAAGGTGTGATTAGTGATGCTATTATCCTCACTTTACACTGTGGAAAGAATCTTAACACAGAGGCTGAGTGACTGCTGAGGGCCTCAGAGGGAAGTAATGTTTGTACAAGAAAACAGACTAAGAAGCTCTTGGCTTAAAGGGCAAAAAGCGCTTTTCATTACTCTGAAAGGAAGAGAAAAGCAAGCTTTAGCTAAGATCACCCTTGTCAGACGTTTAGGTGGAAAACTGAGATAGAACAAAGAAGCAGTAATAATCTCTTTAATCTTCTTTGATTTATCTAACTTTTTTACCATACCAAAAAGCATCTGTGCTTATGTGGCTGAAAATTCTAATGTAGTGAGAACAACATCTATACATGTTCACATTTAGCTCCTTCACGTTCTCCAGAGATTATCCACACACAAAGTTCAGGCAAGCTTTGAACAATTTGGAAACTTAAGTACCTGTACATTAGTTACGTGGCCCATTCATATTTAGATACACTCTTGGCTATGAATCCCCATAGAAAAGACATACATAGCAATATGTATCAGTGCCACACAAACCACGGGAAGAGAGAAGTTTGTACTGTGTTAGCATCTATTCTCATTTGAGTATGTTGAAAAATGTCATTGCTCTAACCAGGCTAGTGTTTCTCTCCTCTTTGCTCTCTGTAAGTATCTGAACAAAACTTCCTTCCCACACACATTGAGTTAAACATGAGATTAGTTATATTTAATCAAGGCTGCATGCCTATTCACCATCTGAAAGGATGGGTTACAGCAGTGCAGAGAGTTTATCCAAGAAATTTTGCTCCAGTAAATCAGTGCAGAATTAATACGGTCCCAGGGCAGAAAGCCGTACATAGAAACTAACACAGAAAGACTCCTTTGATAAGTCCGATACCAAGGCAAGTAAAATCAAAAGCTGAAAATTATATGTATACGCTTCAATGTGTAGAACCCTAGGAGAAACTATTTTGTTTGACTATAAGAACATCAGATTTCAGTGAGCTGCTAAGTTTTAAGATCATTTCTGAGAACGATGCCACAGGTAAAGTCCGAATGGTTCTGAAATGAAATAAAAAACACTAAAAATTTGCATTTCTCTTTCTTGTCCTCTTATACGATTCAGAAGATTCCACTTGACCAAGACTGAAAGATCAGGGCCAGACAACAACCGAAGGGTCAGAGCTACCCACTCCAAGCCAAATTAATATCCTCTCTGCAAAGGAGCTAAACCACCAGTACAGTGTTCTCAACTTAATGATCTATAAAACCACTAAGAGGGCGGTAAGGGGATAGACATTTAAGCCTTCAGCGGGGCAGGAGCAGATTTACCATAGCTGCACCACTGGGGCAAGAGGGGATTCTGCACTAACATTCACACACATATAAATTATACTGCTGTTGAACTGCGGGATTTAGGGTCCTTTTGAAAAAAAA